>NC_051280.1:12727063-13027063 GCF_015220745.1 Sebastes umbrosus | reverse complement strand
CAAAGACTAAAAAGCCGCCTGGTGGTATTCTTAACATTCTCATTCAAATTTTTGTATCATTGATATTTTTATCTCATATATTTTCACCATTCTTAATAGTTAAAATAAACACACTTTTATTTATTTTCACCTTTTTCTTTGGCAGAATATTTTGAGCCCTATGTTTTGTTTTGTTTTGGCCCAGCCCAGGATACCTTTACAGGTAACTTGGTCAATAATGCCTCTTTATCCTGTACAAACGGTGTAGTGTTCAACTGAGGTGAGAGGCATCCTGCACCTACCCGCACTGCTGAGTATACACCGATACACTCACAGTTTAATTGCTTTTTCACAGATTATAGTCATAATTTGAACTTTAAATAAATAAGATTATCCCCCAGCGCCTTCCCTGAGACATGAACCGTCCTGCTATCATCCTCAATCAGGGAGGCTGTCAGGTGAGCCACTGGATGATGGACGTCTGGAATATTGCTTGCAGCATATTGCAAGTGGACTGTCCACTCTGCTTTAAAAGAGTGGTTCACGAAATCAAATGAAAATATTTTTCCATTTATCAGTACCATAACTTGGTGCAGGATCATAAGCTGTCGGCTGGGAATGTGTCACCTGGACTGACAGAAAAAGTCTAAGTTAGTATGATACATTATTGTATGTATAACCCCTTCACTAATCATTCTAATAATATTTGCAGGCGGAGATGTGGTACAAGATGTGGCAGGAGAGCCAGCAAGGGATCAATAGCAGCAGGACAGGGACCCCGCTCCCACGTCAGCAGGCCTCCCCTCTAGCCGACCCCCCTGCCATCAAAGAGCTGGTGAGAGCCGAGGTCAAGATGTTACTCCAGACTCTCAGAGAGAGAGCCAACAGGGAGGGAAGGTAGGTGTAAGATTGCACACATACATCTACTCAAATGTGCATTATTAGTGAATTATTGAAAGGCTAAGGCTGCGTCCGATATCGCTTACTTTGCACCACATACTCAATATGTGTACTATTGTTCAACATACTTTTGTGTGAATAAACAGTAGTGTGTATCTTTTCGAATGCACTGAACTGTAACTACCACGTCACTAGTAGTTTAAATCAAACACAACGATCTGTCTTTTTCACAAGCCAAGACATGGTATGAAAAGGAAGGTTAAGACCCTGCTCTCATACTCTGCGTCATTTTCCCCCCAACAAAGAGTGCCATAAAATGCTATATGGTGTTCCCATGTCAGTTACGAATGGGATGGAAAGCAGAGGAACAAAGGTTTTTGGTGTTGGGATGTTGCAAACTGGTTTGGGAATTGTGGAACAATGGGACAATTATAGGACGGAGACTTCCATGCATTCCACACCAACAACATTAGATTTTAAAAGCCCAGTCACTGCTAGCTTTATTGGATTAATTATATGTTTTTATCTTAAATGGGAAGCTAAATACTCATCTTAAAATTGTAAAGAGTGTACAAAAATGCGCAAAAATTACCTTGATTCAGTTGTTTGTCAGTGAAGTGCTCACAGGGAGAACACAATGAAGCTTGGTACTCTGTTTCCTATGACGCACATTCATCGGGGAGTTATAAGCTCCTCAAGAGGTCGTAATAAAACTTTCTAATTGCTGTTTGGTTTTTAATTCCTACAGCATTTGGCAATTTCACAACATGTATTAAAATGCTCTGAAGAATGTCATAAAAACTGCTGGCAGGATAATATTGATCAGCGATACTGCCCTACACCCTTACATTACAATTTAAAGGCCCAATTTATGTATGAAAATGTGTTTGTGAGGAAGTGTGTGTGAAAGTCTGAGTATGTATGAGCTAGTAGTAACTATCCAAGCAACCAGCTCACGGCGGCCAGGAATGCTTCCCTGTGTCAACCCTCAGGTTTTGTCGAAGCCTTTTAGGGAACATAAGATGGATTGTTCTCCGTTTTTGTGACAAACCATTTATCGCCTGTCAATTTGCCGACTTCCTTGTTATTGTGATTATGTTGTGTCGTTAACCTATAGGCTGCAGGCAGCTCTTTTGTGGTTTGGGTCGGGTTTTTTTGTGCGTTTTTGTGCTTATTTTGTGTATGCCATCATCCCCAGTCCTCTGTTAGGAACCACTGGTCTCACAGATTTGTGCTTTGTTAAGCTGTTCTTAATTTTTACCAAAATTGCTAATTCATTGTATTTTGATGCCTCATTTGATCCATTCCATCCCCATGCTAAAACAAACAACATTAAGTGTCATCAGCCATGCTAGGGACTCTGTGAGTGAGCTAAATAACTTCAGCATGCTAACCAACACTCATGATGCTGACACGCTCACAATGACAATGCTAACATGCTGATGTTTAAAGCAGCAGTGGTTAGAATTGGAGCAAATATGATTAAAAAAAATTACTTTTATAAAACGGTCACTATATCCTGACAGTAGTGCATGAGACAGGTAATCTGAAAAAAATAATGTGCCTCTGTATCCTCCGGTGTCCTCCGGTGCTCCTAATGGCATCTGCAAGATTTCACAGACCGGAGGAAAACAACCAGTCAGAGCCGAGCTAGAGCCTGCCGTCTCTGAGCAGCTGTCAATCACTCGCAAACTCCGACAAAACGGTCAAACCAGGCAGCGCTGATCAAATATGAATCAATATTATGTTACTGTGATGCCTTTTTCTCGCCTCAAATGTGTTCAGAAACATCTTGTAGTGCACTGTTTAACTGTAAAATGAGAAAGTTTGTGACCAGCCATGTTGAGATCTGTTGAGGAAATATCAAGCACCGCCCACCAGCCGGAGCACAGCCAATAGGAACGCTCTCTCTCTAAAATGACCTGTGATTGGCCAAAGTCTCCCGCCGCGGGTTTCGATTTTTTAAAGCCTGAAAACAGAGCCATGAGGAGATGCAGAAGTCTAGTTTTCTCTCAGAACACTTGAATTACAATATGCTGAAAGGTTATTATGGAAGTTTTGGCCCAATGATGCCAAAAACATATACTGTACTGTATGTCTGTGCCTAGTTTTGCAGCAATCCATCCAATAGTTGTAGAAACATTTCCCTCAAAACCACAAATGTGAGCCTCATGGGGATGCTGGAGAAAAAGCCAGAGGATCACCTATATCAATAGAATTCATCCTCTAGGGACCATGAATGTCTGTACAAACTTGTATGTGAATTCATCCAATAGTTGTGGAGGTATTTCAGTTTGTACCAAAGTGATAGACCGACCAACATTGCCATCCGTAGAGCACAAACAGTTGCAGCATTGTTGTGTGTGTCTTTACTTGTGTAGTCCCCTGCAGAATCTAAGATATTTCATGCATCAAAAGAAATATAAAATGTATAATGTAACTGCGGTGCTTGTTATGACAGCTCAGTTGACAGGGATTTATTTTGAAGTAATTTCACAGGGGTTTCTTTTAAGTTAGGATGACAGCAAGGCCTGATGTTTAAGCTGGCAGTCCAATATCTATAAGGCCACAGGTCTGATGCCCACAACAGCACTGTTGTCTTATTAAAGTGTCACTGAGCAAGACCTGAAGAGAGGCCTTACTAGTTCGCACACCACAAGTCACTCTTGTAAAGTGCTTCGGCCGGGATGTAAATGGATTACAAAAAGTCCCATTCAGAGGGGAAAACACAGCCCATTGTTATTGGCTGTGTAGGAGCACTACCAAAAAAGTGTTTGTGCCACACAGACTGTGCCAGCACAAATCGCTTCTCCTCTTTGAAGTTGGCTTCGGTGTACTTGTAGACCTTGATGCATGGTACCGTGGTTGTGTGTTTCAGCCCTTTGATCATTCAATTAGGCTAAATCCCAAGTGTATATCAGCTGAATGGCTTTCACGAGTAAACCCAACACACTTCCCCGTAATAACACTTCCACTTAATAATGCTCCACAGCCCTCTGTTTGTCAATTTAGTTCGATTTAATACGCTGTGTTGGCATGGAAATTGAGAAAATATTGCCAAAGCATCAAGATAGAGACCAGCATCATTCTCCCTCTCATACTCCCCACCGGAAATTGTTTTGTGTGTGTGTGTGTGCATAATGGTAACGTAATTTACCAGACTTATTAGCTAAGACCATTTTCCTAGCAAAGGCCCAACTAAAGCCACATCAACAGGAGGGGGATATAAATAGCTCTCATTCCTATACCAGATTTGATTTGAACCATTTGAGGGTGTGAAGGTGGGTGTGTACCTTGTAAAAGTCAACTGATTTATCTTATTGGCCTCCTCCTCCTGTGTGGTCCTGATGCCCTAGCCATCCATCCACATTCACAGCCACACCTCCCTTTCATTGTCTGAGTGGCTACAAAAGACACATTTTCCCTCTTGTCAGGACTATAAAATGAAGCAGGGCTGACCAGGCTGTCACCCCGCCTGCTGCTGCCTACACCACCTGCTTGTTTCTTTTTCTCTCACGCATCATTCAGAAAATATATTTAGATATTTAGATAATATATATAAATATATATTTTTTTAAATAATTATTGTAGATATTGTAAATTGAGTCCAGCTCTGATAATGGAGTTCTAGTAAATGCACGTGTTGTACAGTCTTTATGGATCTGAAATCACCACAAGATCATCCTGCATAAAGACAGAATGTGATCTCTGTTCAGGCTATCGGTAATTCAGTCAATCATTTAATCAATCAAACTTTATTTTTTGTTGTAGTTTTCATACATATAAGTTCAATTCAAAGTGCTTTACAGGTGAGTGACAGTACAAATATAAACAGTAAAACGTCAAAAATACAAATCATGAAAGTGAAATAATCAAATATATGATATGCATTACAAACATTACAAACAAGAATACAATAAATAAATACAATAAAAAATAAATAATGTCTATAAAACATTAGAATCGAAACCCAAACAAGCATAAACTTTTAAGTTTATGTTTAAAGACATCAACTCGTTTATATAAACACTGAAAGAGCTGCAGATCCAGTAAACAAACTTTATTTATCATGTGCTGTCGTTGCTATAGAGACAGTGAGGAGCTTGTGTTTCGATACAAACCTGAGACGGTGGACTACGCCCTGGGTCACCTTGGCAGCTGTTCCAGAAACTTTACCAACCCTGGAGATACTGATGATGGAAGCAGGTAAGTAACACTGCTACAGCATAACTTACTGAAATGATGCAGAGCTTTACATCATGCATAAAATCTCTTTTAAACTTCTCTTCATGTCCTCTCTTTTAGACAGAGCTCTCACTGTTCAGTCCAGCCCATGGCTGAAGATAAGATTGAGGCAATGAGAGACAAGCTGAATGTCTCTGACATTGACCAGGTGGTGGACCGCCTCAGGTAAGAGAGCAACGTGTCTGAACCTTCTTGGCTTGTGACTATAGTCCGGCCGATATCGGACCGATGGCCCCGATTGTAGAGGCCGATACTGAAAACAAATCTGATAACGAGATGTATCGACTGATGATAATCACATAAACACCAATTTTGACACGGCTCCCACAGATTTGTATTTTTAAAGAATTGTGACCAAGATACATACTATGCGGCACACCGAGATGGAAAAATCAAAACTTTTTTTAATTCATCAAACGCACCGCAGTTAGACAAACAGCTCCACAGGACTTGCTACACCCTTTCCGTCCAAGAACGTCACAACATCCGGTTGAAAGGTCATTCAAACTGAAGATTTTTCCCACAAGTTTTCCCTCAGTTTATTTATGGTATAGGTCCACAGGGGTGTTTTTTATCGCGAGGGGTCGCCTTGCTTAACAGCATTGGAAACTTGATGGGCTGCCACTAGACACAAGGCACTCAGCCCCTGATTGGACGAATGCTTTCACTCGTGGGCTTCTACTCACAGCTTTCACACCAGAACCAACATGGCGGCTCGTTTGGAAACTTTCTTCTCTTATATCACGAAAATAGTCCAACGAAATGCGGCCAACGTTACGCCCCGTCTCTCGAATCGCGCCGCTACACTACCAGGATGCATTGCACGGCTGCTTACATAGACAATGAATGGGAAGCGTGGAAAGGACGGAGGCTGTGGACATGTATCATCAGTGAGGCTTTTACTGCTAAATTACCACAACGTTATCATCATCATTATCGCAGCGTGCAGGTTTTTAGTTGCTTAGTTACAGCAGGCGCGACAGGAGCGCAACCTCCCAAGCACCATGGATAAAAGGATAAAAGCGGCACGGCTGGCGTTTTCCACGTGTTTTTAGACTCAACATGTGAATGACCTACCAAGACGATTGTGACTGGTTTAAAGGAACACAAACAAGCCAGAGCGTTTTTTCCCCCTATGCCAGAATGAAAATGGGTGGAGCCAGACCTTTATTTAACGCTGACACAGCACTGTGGAGACTATGCAAGACTACAGGTTATGTGACATGACTTGTGAGGGATTTTTCCTCTAGAGGTCTAAGGTCTAGAGGTCTATCCAGTTTTTCAGAATAAAAAAGCAAAAATGAGAAAAGTGAACATAATGTTATGCAACATCATTTTCTTGAATTACTCCAAGACCCGTCAGAATTTTCTTGGAACTCCCTGGGTGGTCACGACCGGTTAGGAACCATCAGTACAGAGGATTAACCTGGAGACAACAGGACATGTACAGTATATACAGATTGAGTAAACAACACATGTCACACTGGTACAATACAAAGACATGTGTTGTCTGGACAATCTTAGATTTGTAATACTAACTAGCAGAGACCCATCATGCAGATTGTTTTTCTTTGTGGTAGAGATTCATTTGTTCTAAGTGATATAATTCAAATGTGCTCTGTGAGTTCCTCGAAGCTCTCTCCTTTTCCTCTTTTTTTCCCCTTAATTTCCCCTCAGCTCTCCTCGGTGGCTTCTGCCGCTGCCCTCCCTCCTTCACACTCCATCCCTCCTTTCCTTCCTCCATCCCTCACTTTGAGGCCCACGAGGCAGCACAGTCACTGGGGCTACCTTAGAAGTGAGCCTCCCTCTCTCTCTCTCTCTCTCTTTCTATCCCTCTCTTTCCCATTTCCTGACTCGACCAGAACAAAAGGTCCCATTGTCAGAAAATGGATCCCAGAGCAGGCATAAGTTTATTTTTCATTTGAAAGAAGTGTATAAAGTCTACCATGGTTATGTAACCAGAGAAGGAGAAAGTGTGTGGGGGGAGAGAGGGAGGGAAAAGAAAAATAGGACAGTGTATCCTCGGTATCCTTTATGAAAACTGTAGAGGATAAACTCTGAGCAGACACCCAGCGCACCTATTCTGTTGTCACTGCCTTGGCTGTGTGAGTGGGTTGTACCCTTTTGCTCATAAATCTATGAGTGTGTGCCTTTGCAACATTTTGAAAATGTTATGTTGTGAATACTTATCAGATTCAACTACTGCACAAACCTGGAACATTTTACAAATTTCACATGCTACCTTCGAGTTGATAATACTCATAAAAGTAGGATATAATATCAATAAATCAATATTAAATATGTGGACACATTTTACTGCATTTATCAAAAAAAAACATCTACTATGAAAAGAAGCCTCAGCTTCTAACTAAGGTGTTTGGCTGTGTGTGCATGTTGTGATTATCTAATGCAGAGTTTCCACTTTGACCTAGATTTTAGATTTTGGCTCAATAGTTTTTTTTTAATGAAAAACAACTGGAGTACTGATGATAAACACCACGGCTTTCTCTCTTTCTTTGCTTCTATCTATCCACCTAGGTCTGTTCTAATGGAGGAATGTGAAGCGTTGAGCAGGCTGATGAAGCATTTTAAGGTAAGAAGAACAGCATGAAAACAGACAACTACCAGCCAAAAACTAGCTGTTTTTCAGCTGCCAGTGCAATGCTGATCCAAATCCTACTATTATTTATGGGAAACCAGGCTAACACCTAAATATTGATTTGCTATATTGATGCTGCTGCTGATTTCATACAATATAACTTCGTAAGCAACCTTAGTTATGACGCTACGCTGCACTTGCATATCTGGACATAGTATTCATATCACAGTTTATGTACACTTGACATAATTTTACCTACCTGATTTCCCCCTTAAATTTCCCTAAAGCTTCTTTATATAGCAAAAAAATCACAATATTAATTACTAGTGTTCATTGCAGCTGCACCATTACACCAAAAGGAAATATTCAAGTTTCCTTGTGCATCCTTTTGTAAACATTACCCCAAATTCAACCTCACTTAGAGTTCCAGTAACTGTAAAATTATGTATTCTACACACAATGCTTATAATTTTGATTAAAAAACACTGACTCCCTCGACCAGGGTACTCTTTTTTTACCAAAAAAAAAAAGTTTGAATACCAGCTTGAACCCCCTCAGGTAGATATGCTAACTCTCTATTGGCACTAAAACCCTGCCAAGGTTTCCATCTACACACACACACACACACACACAAGAAACCTGTGAGGGCTCAGTCTGAGCTTGTTTTTTTCCATCCGTCTGGCCAAGAGCTTTGCAGTGCTGAGTAAGATCGATCTCTTTCCAATCACTCAAACGACTTATTACATGCAGACAGAGACATTTAGACACACGCAGTACAGTAACAAAGAAACACACATGCATGCCTGCAGTCTGGCTACACTGTCACGCTTGTCTGAGAGAACCAGAGTGAGTTAGTTAGAGGCGAGATGTGAGACATTTCTGCAGACCAGATGTGGAAGTTATCTCTATGTACCCTCTGTGTGTGTGTTTATGTGTGTGTCTGCCTGGAGGTCTCTCGGTGTGTGTTTCAGATGTTTGTTAAGAACCAAAAGTGAATATGGTGTGTGACCGTAGGGTATCATTGTGCCTATTGCATGAAGATCTTCTTATTCTGTTAAGAAAAAACAAATAGTAGTGACGAGAAGATCATTTTGCAAAGATAAACCAAACAGCAGTTGTATTGTCTGTGGAAAACCTCATCAGGCAGGAGAAAACTAAATGAAACTGGGTCCAGGAAAGTGAGGAGGGGATATTTAAGGGTATGTAGTTCCAGTCTTAAAGACTGTGAAGTTAATTGTAGGGAGACTTTTCTATGTCGTCATGAGACATTTACGGTAAAGGCAGTTAAAGTTGTATTAATTATTATTTTTTCAAAACAATAAGTTCAAATATCTTAAACTATTAGTTTGTTGTTCACAACAGATTCTTATTTCTCATTCATTTAAGCACATTGCACATGTTTTGGCACATGTGTGCAAAAGAATCCACACAAATGTCTTCAATTTGCACAATAACCACTTCCACATGGCTCACTGATCAAAACTGATGAGTTGATTCTCAGTGAAATTGTCATACTCTTCACAACTTCTAAACTTAACTTAAACTTAACTCTAAATTCTTTCATCGTTGGAGCCATCACATGCAAAATGATCCATTGAATGGATCAAAGCCTATCAGACATACATGTATATTCCATAAACATCTATGACATGGTGTTACGTACTGTGAGGAGGTATGATTTGTTGTTTTTTTACTGAACTATCACAGGTTTTTTCATTGTTGCACTGTTTCTGTTCACTGTATATGACTTTACATAAAAGATTTAAGGTGAATTTTCTGTTTATACTGTAATACATGTAACACATTGCTACACTAATAGATGTACTGTACAAATGTGCATACCTTTTTTTCTGTGTACAACACATTGTATTAACTTTTCCCAGTAAACTTCAACCTTTAGCTGGACAGAACTGGCATTCTTGTATACAGTAAGCAGTCAGCATCAACAAAAAGTAGAACAAATCAGAGATTTGTATATTAAGAAACATTTCTAGGGTTTACTGCCATGGTGAAAAAACATGTAAACATTTTGACCAATACGGCTCACACGATGACAAAACAACTTAATTTTGGTGGAATTTACTGACACAATCACTTGGTTTTGAAGCATGAATGAATTGTTTTTGGTGAGTTACTACCTTCTGCAGACACTCAATAGAGTTGTGGTGTCCCATAAAACGGTTGTGGCGATTGCACTTACAGTTTAGAGAATGTTTAAGACTGTTTAAAAAAGAAATGAGCCAAAGTGATTGAGAAAAACTGTTAAACAAAAAAAAGGATCCAAAACAGAAACATGGCACTTTTGTCTGTAAAGAAATTGTCTCGTTGCTGTTTGGTGGGTGAGCAGGTGGGATGAAGTCATGGCTCTCGTTGTGCTGTGCTCTTATGGCATGAGTTTATTGTGCATGATGTTGATGCTGTGCGTTGCAAGGCATCTGATGACTTATCAGTCTTTGGCTGTGAAGTCAACCATTAGAATCTTCGGGGTGATTTTTAGTTTTTACAGTAATACAAATTTTTAGAAAGTCTTATTATCTACAAATATGTTAATTCACGTCATGTCTTAAGTTCAAGCTTTCATTTAGCTGCTGAGACGATCATACGATAGTGAAACTTTTCTAACTACTGAGCAGAGTTTTAAGAGGTGAATGAGACAGAAACAACCGTTTTGAGTTTAATTTTACATGCAGAAAAAGAGATATCTACACTATTCTTTCAGTCAGTCACTAATCCACTGCCTCAAATTCCCAGTACGCAGATGTGTTTGATGGAGTAAAGGAATTTGGATTCTGACCCAGATTGGAAGATTTTACCCTGAGTGCACGTGAAGCAGGAAAACATTCAGATTTTCCGACTCAAATCTCGTTTTTTTCAGATTGTGATTGTTAACATCTGTTGTATATTTCAAGGCTTGTCCTAATTAGCTATGCCTGTTGCAGTGTTTGTGAGGAAAATATGCTAAATGTCATGAAATATCTTGTATCAGTGTTTGCCAGTAAGCTGTGCTGTACTTCAAGATGGTTTAAGTTTCCTGACTGTCATGTCACGTTTGATGCAGCTGAGTTTAGTGTTATTTCATGCAGTAAATTATACAGTTTTTAAAATGGATGTTAAATGGAGCCAAATCAGGCATGAAGAGGCTTGATACGGTATGATCCAATCGTAAATTTACTGTAACGACCAAGGGGGAGGCTCTTATAACGACTTGGTAACTTCCACATACATTCCTACAGTACACAGTCTCAGTTGTTCAAAGCATGCGTTGATTATAAAGTCTGTTGATTGGGAAAATCGTATCACCCTCAAGCTGTGGAAACTATGCGTAAATTATCGGCTGCACTGTTACTGCAGCTTTACATATTAATTCACTGTAACTGTTAATAATTGAATATTTTCTAAACCAGTGTAGTGGACATGACTCAGCGGTGTAGAGTCATGATGAGGGCTCTTATGTCTGCTTGCTTACTTATTCAGTCCCTAAAGCCACATTGAGCTCTCTCCATCGTTCCCTATCCTTGGCAACATGTTGAACTCGTTTGTCACAGACTCACAGTTCTACACCAGACCATTTTTTATTTCAGTGATGAAGTTAATGCTTTTGTTTTGTTTTTTTATGTTTTTGGGTTGTCCTTCCGTCCGTACAACGTCAATCCATACGTCTGTCCGTATGTCCGTCCCATTCTCATGACCGCGATATCTGAGACAAGCCTGGATGGAATTTCTTCAAATTTGGCACAAACGTCCACTTGGACTATAGACTGTATATAAATATGGACGACATGGCAGCTCCCCAAAAGCATAGATGTATACAGAGAACTGGATACAGCGTTGTAGGCGTTCATTCCTATGAAAGCTGCTCAGCGGTGCATGAAGCCAAAGTGACCCGGATCATCCGGCGATCTTTCACATCCATAGAGCAGGTGCAGTAGCGTTTCCTTTAACCCCGCCTCCCAGCCCTCGGTCCAGCCGCGGTCTGGGTCTCATTCACATGAACTGAGGAAGGAAAATAACTCTGGATTCAGCTATTAGTGCATTTTACAACTTTTAGGACCTAATTATAAAGGACCTAAAATATCCACTACGTTACAGACGTTTCTTTCCCAATGTAAGTCTATGGGAAAAAGTCTATTCGGGCCCAATGGCATCACGTGAAGGACACGGAAGTTGTAGTACCACCGCTTGGACACTACGAAAATGTTCTTCACAGACCGGCGCTCTTCCTGGGGGCTTGGCCCAAAAGTGAAGCCAAAACATCTCGATTGCCCCCTGGTAGCTGGCTGCAGTGTAGATCGTGAAGCCCCGCCCCTTCCATGTTAGCGGAGGGGACATGAGCCAAACTAACAAGTCAAAGTACACGTGAAATACATTTTATCCAAAATCAAGTCAAGGATAAAGTGATTATTTTGGTGGTCAAAGGTCACTGTGACCTCACAAAACACGTTTTTGGCCATAACTCAAGACTTCATATGCTAATTATGACAATTTTCACGCACATGTCTAACAGGATAAAATGATGAAGTGATGACATTTTGGACAAACATGGATGTAAATTGCAACTTGACTGGTTGGGGAAGGCATACAACCATGTGGCGGTAACTTTAGTTCTGTAAAGGTTGTGATTGTGTTGGGCCAGAAGACTCATCTCTATTATCTAAGTGTTTGGGGTGTATGTTCTATAACAGAATGTGGTGCTGAAGGTTTCACTGGTTTCTTTGCTCTGTTGGTGCTTTATGTAAGTTGGTTAAAGTTTACTTTTCTGTTGCATTTGTTAGTAATAGTGCAGATGATGTGGGTTTACACCTTCAAAGCGTCCTGAATGCTTTCATAGCCTCAGCCATAGACGCTTTTTTTTTGTTGGTCTAAACTGGGCAAAGGTGGCCCACAGATCACACCAGACGGACATGTGGTCAGAATATAACTTAACACTGTTAAACCACCATTAAACCAGTATCCACAGTCAGAGCATGACCTTTATATGCTGACCACACAGAGTAAGGAATCCAACCCAGATTTCTCCATCAGGATATTGAAGGTTTTTACTGGTAGACCAGCTAGATCAAACTTGGCCAGCATGGTTCCAGTATAGAGCAGAGCAGATGGCAGCCATCAGTAGATTTTGTAGCAAGAATGGTAAACCCCGTTCCCCTGTTTCTGGTTCTGCATCAGCTGAGGGAGATGCTGTGTATGTTGGCTGTGTGCAGATGTGGATTTGGGTTCTAGAGATTCATGTCTTAGACAGTAACAGCTTTCCTAAAATATCAGCAAGTTAGCGCCATGGTAATGGGTTCAACCCCCACATGGACCACAAAGCCTATTTTCAGAGTATGTGTGTGTGTGTGTGTGTGTGTGTGTGTGTGCTTTAGAGTTGTTTTCCATTTCAGTCACTTGACTGTCAGAGACACCAGACATACTCTGTCTGCCGCTCTGAAAGACAACACTAGGAGGTTTGGGTTTGAATCCCACTGGGAAAAATTCCCAAAATATATGTTTTAACTGTCAGTCTCCAGGCCTGTGGGTATGTTTGTGTGTGAGTGTGTATGTGTGTGAGTTAGTGTAATATAAGTCTGTGGTTGCTATAAAGACTCTTCATTAGTGTTTGAGCTGGTGTAAAACGAGGAGAGGAGGCTGCCAGTCACTCAGAACAAACACACCAAGACACACTTTTCAATCATGTCTTTGGTTTTCTATAGGCGCACACACACTCACAGCACTATGGTTTTCATTTGCACATGATGGAGATATATGAGGCCAAATTATGATGGAAGACTGCTGCTCAATCGTTTAGTGGTCACACACACACATTCCTCTTTCTCCCTCTGTTATTTTTATCCTTTTTGTTCCTTTGCTATTTCCAGAGGCTCATGCTTTCTTGAACATGTTTAAAACATTTACCTCCTATTTTTCCACGTCCACTAAACTGTCACTAGAGGCTGAATGTGTCCTAGTTTGTGCCGTAGTATTATGTTAAGTGCCCTCAAACTGCATGATTAAACATAAGCGCTGCTTCTCTCTGTTCTGTGATTTGTGTTTCTCGCAGGGGAATATTAAACAAAAGTGTCTGAGCCAATGTGAATTTGATAAATCAGAGCCTACGCTTGCAGGTGAGTCCACATATACCAACATGTTTGTGTTTTGCTGCCATCTGGTGGCATATTATTGTTTAACACACGGTGTGAGAAGGTCCCATTTAATCTTTAGCTCAGTGAATAGATTAACAGATGATAATTTTACCCACCCTCAATTATCTGGTAAAACTCTAATAATATAACATGTTTATGAATGAAAAAAGAGCAACTGAGGACTCCAGCCAGACACATCTACTCTGGGGAAAACAGCAATAACGTTAATTTTCAGAACTCTATAATGACTACTTGCTTTTTTCTTATGCTCTAAGTGATTGTTATCTTTTGACGGTTTTCTGTACTTAAGTATCTGAGAGTGTGTTTCATACTTCAGAGTGATGGTTTCAGTATTTTCAGACTTTTTTTGTTGTATTTATTTTGTATATGTGTATGGGCAGAGCTGAGAGAGCTAAGAGGAGCTATACAAATGGACTTGGAGCTCTACCCCTCTTCGCTTGCTGCTTCACCGTCATCTTCCTCCTCTTTCCCTGTGAAGGAATTGAAAAACAGGTTCAGGTCAGTATGTTTTGCTGTTACAACCCCCAGAAAGGCTTTATTCTATGAGAGCAATAACATTGTTCACAGAGTCGAGGAGTAGCAGAAAAACAATAATTTCATTTGATAATTTTCTTGAATTAAAAAAATGAAAAAAAAACAAACAAATAAAATAAAAAGGGAACTTAACAAAATATATATTTAAATAATGTCTGAAAATGCCGAAAAGTGAGTTTTTTCTTACCATTCTATATCTAGTATATGGGTACATGGGACTACTGTTTTTGCTTCATTATATTTTAGGGGGAAAAACAGTAGTCTCATGTGCCCAAATACTAGATATAGTATGATAATAAAATGGCTGTATCTCAGAAACCACAAGGAGCACAATCAAGTATTTGATATCTGTGAACTCATAACAAGTTGAATATCAAAGATATGCACACATATGTAGTGTAAAAAATGCATTGAATGAACACAATGTCAGTGTTTTTCCTGATTTTGACTATTAATACAAGTATGATCTAAAAGTTGTAAAGTTGTACTTTTATATATTTTCCCAAAGTATGTCTGTTGTACCAAATTTCAAGAATTTTGACAAATCAGAACGAATGTTTTGGCATTTTTCCTTATCAAAAATAAGAAAAAAAACAACTAAATATTCTTCTTTTCGTTGTCTTCATGCAAGAAAATGTTTCTCAATCTGATTCTCTTTCTGTTTCCTTTCCTCCAGACTGTCAGCAGGACAAAGCGTTTCTGATGAGACTCTGCAAGCTTCAAGCACTCCATCAACCCTAAGACCACATCCACCTCCTCATCTGAGCCTTCCTAAACCCAGGCCACCGCCGGGCGCTCCTCCTAGCAAGACCTCTGCATCACTTAAACTAATTAATAATTCTTCACTGTCTAGGACTCATGGACAGCATGGACGCACATCAGCCTCCACTGGAGCTCGTAAAACAAAGATACCTATCTGCAACAGGATCACCACATCTGGGCATGTGAGCCGCCAATTCACCGCTTCACTACCAGGGTCTGACAGTGACGAGATGATGGTTAAAACCCACTGCAGTCTTTCTCCAGAGCAAGATAGTGCCGGTCTCCACTGTAGGACCCCGACTTCTAGTCCTAGTTTTCAAATAGAAAATCCAAGAAACTCACCCATCCACGAAACCAGTCTGTCATCCCATCGCAGTATTCATAGCCCGAGCAGAAAGTGTGATTTGTCAGAGACGGAGAGAAAAAGCAGCCCTGACTGGAAGTCAAGAAACATCAATACTATCCCCTCATCCCCTCGCTGTGAGGATGCAGGCAGTTACAGCAGCAATAGTACTGACCCTTCTGTGTCAACGACGCGGAAATCAAAGACACAAAATGAGCAACAGAATAGTACCTGCGGAGGTAGTTTAGTGTCAACAACAGATCATGTCACAAGGAAGAGTTCTTCTGAGAGATTTAAGTCTGAGACTGGGAGCTCTCCTGCAAAAACAGGAAGTAGGAAGAGCAACGTTGGAGTTAATAGAAATCTAAATGGTCATCTTGGGAAGGACGTCACCCAACAGCAAAGCCGTGTAGCCGCATGCACACAACCAGAGCCTATACGGATAAATGGACAAATCTTTACTTCCCCCAAAAGACCGCTTCAGGGCACCACAAGTCAGCTGAAAGGAGTCCAAGAGACACAGACCGAGCTGGAGTTCATCAGCAACTTTTACCAGCCAGTCCCTCCTTCAAGGGTGTCAACTTGAAGTCGGCCACAGACCAGACAGCTGAGGCTGAAACAGGAAGATAGTCTGAGTCTGTTGCAGGAAAAATGCAAGGGATGTCTGGTATTTTGTTTTATGAGATTGCAAACTATTGAACATACTGTACCCTTTGGAAACATCACACACTCACTACTGTATTATATTTGGGAGCATAACTACTTGACAGTTGCATAAATTGTTTTACTCTGGAATAATTTCACAGCGGTGTCTGGTCCTTGCAGGGTTTAATTTCCGTAAAGCAAGAATTAAAATGAATTTGAACTCTCAGTTATCTACAGACAAGGAATGTGAGTGCTTGTAATTTTGCACTGTTTAAATATTTGACATTGAATGTGTGTTGTTAAGACAGGTGCAGCCTCTGCAGCCCTGCTTTCATGAAACACACAAATAACACTCTTAAGAATCACAAAGTAAATGTCTTTTAACTACTTAGGGGTGTTTTAACTAATCATTAGAAAATGACAGTGTATCTCTCTGTGATTCCTACAGGTATAACTCATTACATTTATGATGAGTCAATTCCATTCAGCTGCTTCGTTAATGTTCTTAGTAACACCTGTGCTTCAGCTACAGTGATAAGTCAAAATGTCTGTTGTTAAAAGAAAAGGCCTATGTTACTGAAAGTGTTGGAATATCATGGAAGTAAAACCAAACCAGAGAGATAATTACCTAAAATTTGGTACAATAAATTTGGCAATAATAATAAAGAGGTGTAGTTACTCGTGGTCACCGCGGGAGGGCAGTGTATAGCCATGTCAAAGATTGGTCATAAGCAATAATAACATGACAAATACACGACATTTAGTGTAATTTTTCATGTCATAGAGAGTATTTATTTAACCTATATGATGGGAAAACTATTTTCCTGTATGGCTTTCTTTGTTTGAACACATGTCTAAAGTCTGAGGTCCTGGGATTTATTTTTTCTAATAGAAAAATATACTGGAGGGAGCAGAGCTTAGGCTGTTTCATATTATATTATTGGCTGTATTCAAGCTTCAGATTTAACACACACACATATAGGAGTCTACTGGTGGATTATGACATAACATTGATTAGGATTTTTATGCAATTCCTATAAGGCTCTTCTCTCTTTCCGTTAATATACAGGTATTTGTGGTGTGTTTACATGTGGATTTGCAGGCCACAAATCTAAATGATTTGCAGTATTTTCATAGAATTGTTGTAACAGAACATCATCATGTACCACTTGTCAAATCATGACAGTTTTGAGTAACCCAAATACCCTGAAAATAGCAATACATAGCATGTAGTGAGTCTACATTAAGCCTGTTAATGATAAAGGAAGTAAAAACCAGCCCAGGGTTCAACAACATTCACTCTAACGTCCTAAGGGACAAATATGGCCAAGCAACCAACAGATCTCCAGATATTTGATGTTGGTGCTCGTGAATGTATAAAGAATTGGTGTTGCTTTGCTGACATTTTCAGTAGTTTCGTTTTCTCAAAGTCGCACCCTCCTCCAGTAAATAGAAACTGATACTAAACACCTGTGTCACATGATCTTTGATATGTAAAAAGGTAAGATTGTTCTCTTCATTTTCATTTACTAGTGGATTAGATTCAACTACTAGATCGTACTTTTTGGCGCAACACAATCTGTGTTTTCTCCAAATACTGAGTTGCCTGCAGGCGGCTGATGTTGTTCTCCAAGACAAGGTAACATCTTGGTGTTTCTTCGAGCTCTAACTAGAATAATAATAATGATGTCATGTTTTTTCTATTATTTGTTATATTGCAGCCTATAGTTTTTTAACTTGCCAATTTAAGTATTCAAGAAAATGGTGTGAGTGCTAAACTGTCGTGGAAGTAACGAACTACATTTACTTTTGTTACTATAACAAAGTCGTTTTTGTCTACTTGTACTTTTTGGAGTAAAAATAGGTTTTATTTTCTCTCAAGATTCTCACAAAAGTCTCAAAAAACAAAAGTCACATGAAAAGAAAAAGTCCTAATAGCCTTAAATGAGAATGAAGACAGCTGACATATAATATAACATTATAGGCTATATACATAGCCTATAATGTGTACCTTCACTGGCCGAGTAGTGAGGTAAATGCATATAAATGGAGAACGCTGTATTCGAAACCGCATACTATATATACGTACTACCGATGATCGCAATATGTAGTATACAGTACATACTGCGTTCCTCAGTAGTATGCAGTAGGCTATGTGGCGGTTAAAGAGATGTATTTAGCAGTATGCTAGACGAGGCTTTAATCTTTAAACCAGCTCTTAAAGCACTGGACAACAAAACTAACTCGTATCACTATTACAATATTATCAAAAAATACAACTTTGATTTTGTTGTTTATGTTGTGCTTGTTTACTTTACAAGATACTGCGGGTTTAAACTATTTATTCTAACAGCTCATAATGAAATCAGACAAACAGGATCATCAACGAGGAGAGACGGGAAATATAAAACATTGCTGGAAAATTTACGTTACTCAAACTGCTTTTTCAGTTACAGCAACTAAACAGTGGACTGATCTCCCTCCAGATATTAGAGAATGTTAAAAAGAGGCATGTTGTCTCAGCAGGTATCTCTCTGCCCCGTCAGAGGCTGCTCTTCCTCTCTCCTCCTCCCTCGCCTCTCTGCTGAATGTGGCCGCTCTGAGAGCGTCACTGACCGGCTGGCGAGCTGCGCCCGCGGGCGATTGTGGAGCTTTTCAACTCCAAAAAGTCAGATAATCACAGGTTCCTGTTAATTTATAATGGACATCTGTGTTGTGATATTTAAACAAACTATCCGTCAACAAGGAAATAAAAGCCTCTTGTCTACAGACTGGTCTCTAGTGAGCTCCAGCAGCTCATAGCGGTCTCTGAGCGTGACTACCCGGCTGGCTGGCAGCGACCCGGGCAGGCGCTCGCTGGCTGTCACGGTATTCTGTGGAGCTTCTAAACTCCGACAACGGTGGAACAAATGTTCGATTCGCCATCTAACTTCGTAAAACTGCCGATATTAATAATCTACACAGTTGATTTCTCGCCTCAAAAACTTTCAGAAGTGAATTTAGTGTTGAAATGGCTACAAAAAACGTAAAAAACGAGCAGCTTTTGGCTGCTGTTTTTGTACCCGTAGCCTGTGCTGTTCCGGCGCTTTGCATTGTGGGATACAGTAGGCGAGATAGACTGGGTTGCGTTCGAATAGTCAAATAATTACGTCCTAACGTCTTTTCCTAACCACTTTTCCTTGTCCTCAGTGGAAAACGTCATGAGGTCAAGGAAAGATGAGAAGGAGAATTCAGAAGGAGTTAGGAAAAGACAACAGCGCTTTCACTAGGCTCCGTTATTATGATGCGACGGCGGCGGATGTTAGTGACGTCAGTTTGCTGTGGTGAAACTACAATGTTCTGAAGATGGACTACAAAAGGAGCCCTATCTCCACGTGCGTTATTAAATAGGTCTTTCAGTGACAGACTGCTTCACCTGCGGTGTGTGAAGAGAGATACCACAGCTCCTCCTCCACTCTATCAACAGATAATAAAGATAATATGACCTAACGTGGAAAAATATCACTTCATTACCACGGTTGGAATAGAAATAAACAGGAATATATGATAAATATTGAGTTAATTGTTGGAGTTATGGAGAAGGGGTTGGACCATATACTGTAAGTGTAGGCTGTGCTGAAATATGTATTTATGTTGATTATTTGTTAATTGGTTGTTTACTGTTCATTTTATTAGTTATTCTTGTTTTGTTTTTTACTGAGGTATTTGTTACATGTTCAAAATAAATAATTAATTAAAAATAAGGTGAAACGAAATGGTTGTCACCGTCCACTCATATTAAACATGAATCCCAATTAGTGTATGAGCGTATGAAAATAATATGCAAGATAAGCATATAGTTTGTTATTATGAACGGCCCAATGGTGCGTCGCTTTAAATGCTACGGCCGCAAGGAATTGTGGGATGTTATTCTCTCGTTTCCTTTGGTAAAGGATGGTCCAGTGTATCCTATGCTAAAGGAGATAATAAAGGAAGGATTGAAGCTCCTTTCCTTAACTTTTGGTGAATTCGAACGGCTCTTACGGTACGTGTCCACAGGCTCCGTGCTTTCCACGCTCCCCATTCATTGTCTATGCAAGCAGCCACGCAATGCATTCAGGTAGCGTGGCGTCGCGATTCGAGAGACTAGGCGTGCAGGAAGCCTGCTCCTCATTTGCATAAAGTTGAAGTCCTGGCTACTTTATGCAAATCACGGGCGTCCGACGCGACTCGCCGCCTCTCGAAACTCCCGATAATCTTTTAAACTAAACGTTGTCGAGCCAAAATAAAGACAGATTCAGCAACTGCATGGGTTATTTCTCGCCTCAAATGTTTTCAGAAACACATTTCAGTGAACTATTTACGTGAAATAAGAAGAAAGTTTCCAAACGAGCCTCCATACTGGTTCCGGTTTGAAAGCTGGGAGCAGCAGCCAACAGCGGGAAAGCATTCGTCCAATCAGGAGCCGAGTGCCTTGTTTCTAGGGGCAGCCCACCAAGCGTCCAATGTTGGGAAGCGTCGCGTCCCCTCGCGATAAAAAACGCCCCTGTGGACACGTACCATTATCATGGCTGCTACTGAGGTACTTCCGGGTCATTTCACTCAGTTAGGAACCTTCCTAAGCAAAAAGGACTATTCGAACGCAACCCTGGTCCGATGCATACTGGAGATTTTTCCAAATCAATACGACATCCGGGTATTTTTGGCATACTGTAGAGTTTGCTTTTGTTCGCATATTGCATTTTGGCCAAATCAGTACGTACTACTAGTATAGTATTTCAAATTTGATTATGTGATAAGGTTTGCATACTTCTGCCTTGTTAAAACATGTTGCATCCACCTTAATTAAACGATGACGTAATGGACCAACCCAACAGGTGCATGCTGGGTGTTCTTACAGGTGCATGCTGGGTGTGGCTAATTGCTAGACGCTGAAATGCTCATGGCTTTCCTCCAGGTTGATTTCTGCCTTCACTGAGGAATGTCGACCGTTAGAGAGGTGTGTGAGGACTTTCTGCTGTTAGTCTCTGGCACAGTTGTGACTACATGTGTTACAGCTCAAACTGTATTAAAACAAAAAAACAACTTTGAGCTCAGCAGGAGAGAGTGAGTGGAATGAATGCCATGAATTTTAGCTAGTTTACACATTCATATCCCCTTCATGATGAATTATAATAACTTTGGTAATTATTTTTTTTAATCTTGCACCATCATCAGCATGTCAATATTGTCATTGTGAACAGGTCAGGTCATGTTAGCATCATAGATATAATTTCATTTCATTTCAAAATGTATTTCGAACATGTAGAATACAAAAAAAATAAAATAAAGAAAAAGAATGACCATACCAACAAGTGAACAGTCAGAAACAAGTAGTAAATACATACAATGAAAAGCATAAGAAAAATAAATTGTCAAACACTTGATGCCTTGATTTACATATTCGAAAAAGAGTGAGAAGAAGTATAAATGTATTTAATCCCACCCCTTCTCCATAAATCAATTATTAATTATTAACCAGCTTCCTTATTGAGCATACATATATTCTAATTACATTTTCCTAAATTTGTCTAACTATAATTATTACCCTTTTATCTCTGTCATACAGAAATATAAATTAATTAATGATATAATTATCCTTATCAAAATATAAATTTAAATAATAAATAATATAGTTTTAACAGTTAGCATGCTGGCATTAACATTTAGTTCAAAGCCCTGCTAGCATGGCTGATTAAGTTAGTCCTGTTTCCTGCCTGAAAAAAAAGTAATTAATTGATCTGAAAAGTTTGCAATAAAGTTGCTACATTGTGAAGTAATTCTACCAAACCTTTCCCCTGTGTGCTTAACCTTTCGAGTTAAGTTATATGGCATTTTATAAACAATAGCATTTAGCTCAAATCCACACTTGCATGGCTGTAGTTAAGAGTAGCTTGTTAGTGTAGTTACAACAAACTGACTTATTGTTCACTGTGGAGTTTATGTTGTTGTATCTGTTGTCTGCCTGGGTGATGTTTTATTGTGCTGTTGATTCTATGTCCATAGCTCTTTTTATTTAGTGTTGGTCATTTATGTTTAATTGAGTTTTTGTCCTCTTTTCTGGTTAATGTTAATTGTACTAAGGCTATATCATAGACTGTGTATGTACTGTCGATGGGCTATATAGAGGAAGGAGGTTGCATAGCCTGAATGTAATGTTGGTTTTGACATCAGGGCTCTGTGGTGTAATGTTGTTCCACTTGTGTCTGTTTTTGAAATATAACATAGTAACTTTTACTCAAGAGTACATTTTAACTGACCTACTTTGAGTTTTACCTGAGTACATTTTTACACAAGTACATTTACTTGAGTAAAAGTTCTTTAAAGTAACCCTATATTTTCTTGAGTATAATATTTTCATATTCGTTAAATCCCTGTAAATTAAGTATCTTGATGTATTTGTTTAGATGGATGCAATGTTCAACATACTTGAGCAGTTCAGACTGCAATCTCTCTACGACCAGTTTGTCCAGTTGGGCGTAGAGGATGAAAGAGATTTCGTGGACAGCGTAACAGATGAAGATCTGAAAAACATGGGTGAGATGAACCTCAACTTGAAACCAAAGATATGTTTGACTGCCACTCAGTGGAAAACAATTAAACCTACATCTAGTGGGATTTTCTTTAGCTTGAATTGTAATTAATTTGCAATTTCATTTAAGGCCCATTGCACTGGGTGACCGGAAAATATATATAATGTACATAGCAATACAATCTAATACAACACTCTTGTAATAAATACCTTTTGTAAAACATTTTATTTATTATAAATTTTAATTGTAGACACTGTTAGACGTGTTGATTCAACTGTATGGTAGTTTTGTAGGGTATATGTGTCATAGATTTATAAGGTAGCAGACTAACAAGTGTTTCTAATATATGCATTACCTATGTACAATGAAAAATTGTGTTCAGCGCCATCACACATGACAATGAATAACTTAAAATTGATCAAAACAAGTCATTTTGAGTTAAATGTCCACTTAATTATAAAAATGTATGTAATTAATTAATTAAATACTATTTTTGCGCTTACATTTTTACAGGTCTAAGTCAGGTGGCGAAGAACCGATTTTCAAGGATGAAAAAGTTCATTCAAGGACCCAGAACTGCGGAGCTTCAAGTTCAAACTGTGGTGCCTGTGCAAAAGTCACTGGAGTTGTTCTGTCTGCAGTACACTTACCCCAAATGTCCTCAACCAAAACATATTAACGGTAAGAGGAACATATCTTTTCATAATCCATTGTCTGATCATTAGATGAATAGCCATTGACTTGTTGATCACACAGCTGGGCTGTGTTGTGTAAGAAATAGGGCTGTCAATAAATTAAAATATTTAATCCCGATTGATTGCATGATTGTTCATGATTAATCACGATTGATCACGATTAATCGCAAATGAATCGCACATGTTTTATCTGTTCAAAATGTACCTTAATGGGAGATTTTTCGAGTATTTAATACTCTTATAAATGTGGGAGTGGGCAAATATGCTTGCTTTATGCAAATGTATGTTTATATTTATTATTGGAAATCAACAACACAAAACAATGACAAATATTGTTCATAAACCCTCACAGGTACTGCATTTAGCATAACAATATGCTCAAATCATAACATGTCAAACTGCAGCCCAACAGGCAACAACAGCTGTCAGTGTGTCAGTGTGCTGACTTGACTATGACTTGCCCCAAACTGCATGTGATTATCATAAAGTGGGCATGTCTGTAAAGGGGAGACTCGTGGGTACCCATAGAACCCATTTTCATTCACATATCTTGAGGTCAGAGGTCAAGGGACCCCTTTTAAAATGGCCATGCCAGTTTTTCCTCGCCAGAATTTATCGCAAGTTTGGAGCGTTATTTAACCTCCTTGGTTGTAAAGGGAGTATGACATGGTTGGTACCAATGGATTTTTTAGGTTTGTAGTTTCATGTGATAACAATATTTTCACTCTAGCTCTAAAACTGAGACCGCTACAACCTAAAATTCACAATTTGCGTTAATGCGTTAAAGAAGTTAGTGGCGTTAAAAGGAATTTGCGTTAAAGCGTTATCGCGGTAACTTTGACAGCCCTAGTTGGAAATAAAATGCGATGATTGTGTGAGTGATCATTGTGCATACATCGACATCCAACTTAACAGCTTCACAATGGTTATTTCAAACTTACAGATTTGGATCCAGCGATAAACACAGTTGAGGATTTGATGTTGAGGATCGGCCACCTTGAAAGTGTTGGTAATTCCAAAGGAGTCTGTCTCTACACACTCGATGGGATGCCCTTGACAGATGATCCCTTCTTCAACACATGTGAGTAGACCTGAACACATTTCACGGTGAAGGTTTCCAGATGTTAAAGTTTATTTTGCTAAGATTTTGTCTGTTAGTTTAATTTCACTGCGGTTGTAAACAATGACAATGACTGTATAGGTACTGAAGCATCCATAACCTTGAACCAAGATCCAGCTCTTTGTTTTGGTTTTACAGCCCTCGTCTTTATTGTTGTGGTTCAAGCATGCAGCTGTTTTCAGAGGAAAAGCTGCAAAAAACAGCTGTACACTACCAGCTCACCCCAACGAACATAGTGGGACATTTAGATTTTAAAGATACAGATATCAAAAACAGAACTAAAAGGAGTGCATATTTGACTGGCATTCATCAGGTGGCCAGAAACACAACTTCAAATAAATGCTAATTTTGCTGTGGATGTGTAAATGGATGTTTGTTAAATAAGTTCACTTAAAATGTTGTCTCCTCATACAGGGTCTTTGAAAGACAGACATGTTCAAAATGGAGCTGTGATTTATGCCATTTTCACACCAAAGGAAAACCTGAAACGGGCTCCTCAAATACCAAAGCGAGAGTTTGGTGAAACCTACGGAGGCAATGTGGTTCGATGCCACATCATGCTCAAGGTGCGTCTTAACTACAGTATATTGGTCATGATGCAACTAATGACGATATTAACTGATAACAGTATATGGATATTATGTACAATCTGAATATGTTTGATTTATGGCCCTGCTTTGAAAAACTAAATTCACTGATTATATTTCATTCTGACATTCTGGGGCTCACATCTCCATTTTAATCACACTTCCCTCATTAATACATACTTTTACACCTTATGTACATTTTCAAATTAAAATTCAATTAGAGCTGCAACGATTAATCGATTGATTAGTTGTCAACTATTTAATTAATCGCCAACTATTTGATAAGTGATTAATCGGTTTGAGTAATTTTTTTAAGGGAAAAATAGTCAAAATCCTCCGCTTCCAGCTTCTCAAATGTGAATGTTTTCTGGTTTCTTTACTCCTCTGTGACAGTAAACTGAATATCTTTAAGTTGTGGATAAAACAAGACATTTGAGGACGTCATCTTGGGCTTTGGGAAACACTGATCAACATTTTTCAACATTTTCTGACATTTTATAGACCAAACAACTAATCGATTAATGGAGAAAATAACTGACAGATTAATCTACAATGAAAATAATCATTAGTTGCAGCCATGAATTCAATAAATACATTTAAATTTCATTTTTCAAGTCCAACTACTGCATGCAGTGCTCAGAGCTCTAAGATGGCATTATCTATTGTTCATTAACCACTTTGGGGATTGCATTTTTTAAATATACAATATATACATATACAGTATTTATTTCAAACACATTTTTTTTACTTATTTCATACAGGGAGACTTTGAAGTGACGGTGAACTTGTTAAGTGACACCATAACCAGTCTGAGACTCAAGCTGGCGAATGAAAGTGGAATCCCAGCAAACGTCCTTCATTACAAGTAACTCAGAATTACCACACCAAGAACAGATCTTATGTCTTTGTCAACACAGTCGGATTTCTTTTCTCATACAGTGCTTCTGTTCTTTCCTGTGCTTTATTATATTTACAGAGGTCAACATTGTGTTAGTGACACACTGCAAAGCTGTGGGATCTCTGAAGGGTCGATGGTTAACTTCTCTTTGTCCACATTTTCTGACGAAACTTCACACGATGAGACTTTCTTCATTAATGATTTTGTGCCTTCAGTCCAACAAACCCAGAAAGGAATCAGTGTGTTCTTGTCTTCACTTTATGCTCTCGTAAGTTTTATTTTATAATACATTATCAGTATTTTTACACTCCATGGAAAGCAGCTAATATTTACTCAGTCATTTTGTCACTATGTTTTCAGCCATGCTAGCGGCGTGGCTGTAGGGTTGGCAATGTCAGATGGTCAGTCAGTCCACCACTTTGATCCAGACTGACACATCTCAACAACTGTTGGATGGTTACAATGAAATTTGGTACAGAAAGCGGCACTAGCATGGCTGTAGACACTTGATTCTTGAAAACAGTAAATCTGAAAATATGGCAAATCTAGCAATAACATTGCAACATTGAAACTGCAACTGCTTTGAAATGCATTTCATAAATTTTTTTTCTTCTAGAAATGTAATTTTTCAACAGAGCAACGGAAGAAACTGATTTCCTACATAAGAAAACTGACTGGATGCAACCCTCTCGCCCAAAGTTTGCATCAGTTACTCTGGAGGAATGAACGCCTAACCAGGAATCAGAAGGTAAACAATATTAACCGATATAATTCTGCCTATAATATCCATTGCATTTTACTTTTTGAAGTGGGTGTTCTTGTGCCGCATTACATTTTGACGAGTCACAAAAGGTCATAGCAGCAGATTTCTCAGCAGATAGAATTCAAATGATCTGCGTTGTTTCGGGAAGATGTTTTCCTATAATTTGGGTGAACTGAACCTTTACACAGTGACGTGTGCTTTTTCACCAGTACCCATTTCTTCAGACACAATTGTTCTTTTGTTGTAGATTGCAGTCGTTGAAGGCTTGTACATACTCTTCAGAGAGCTTTTGCCACAACGTGGAACACAACAGGGGGAGAAACTCATTGAGGACCTGTATGTGTTTGAGAATTCACTGTACTGCTGGGCACATCTCCTATCAGAAGCAAAGGTATGACGATACTGAGGTTTGACTGATACAGCTTGTGATGGGTAAAACCAGTAATTTTGGACTGAAATCCCTAACTGCCAGTGTTTTATTAGGCTATTAATATCTCTTGAGACATATAGTGGAAGTTGCCATAAATTTGAGCGAATAGGTTATACATGGCTTGAATGTATTTATGAATGCATTAAGGTAAAATTCCTATTAGATGTTTGACCACTCAGGTAACGATCACTTTGCCTTATTTTGACAGAAACCGGCAGCAGATCATGAGAACTACGCACCAATCACTCTTATGTCTGAAGATGGCAGCCGCTTCTCTGAACCAGTCAGAGTACCTGGAGTACCTGGAGCTTTTGAACGAGCATACGTTCGCCAGAAAATCAAAGGTAAAACTAAGTGCGCTTACACAAGCCAACATTTAGTCTGTTTTAATCTAACTCTGGTGCGGTTCAACCTCTGGTGTGGTTCGTTTGGGCAGTTGTGAACGCAGTAACTGTACTCTGGTGCGGACCAAAACAAGTGGTCCGAGACCGCCTGTGAGATGTGGTCTCAAACTGCTTCCAAGTGAACCCTAGTGTGGTTTGATTGCAGTGGGAACATAATCCGACCCAAACGCTGGAAGTGAACCAAAACGCAGTCTGCCTGCGCGGACATTTGTTGAGATGGACACAGATAAACAACAGGTTAACATTAGTGGGAAAGGACTGACTTTTTGCTTGACATCTGGGCTGAAGAGAACATACAGAATATGTTAAAGTCCATAAAAATAATGAACTTTATAAAGTAATTTGAGATGAATTTGAGGATAAGGGATTCGTGCACACAGTAGATCAGTGCAGAGTCAAAGTGAAACAATTTCAACAGCAATATAAGTCTGCAATTCCCTGCACAGAAGTGGCAGCTCTGGAGACGAGTCCACTTGTAGCCAAATGGACTATGGCTTGTGGAAGCGCCCTAAAACATTTACGAGTCATAAAACTTTTCATACCTAAAAATGTGTAGAAGAGACGCATAATAGAAGATGTCTGAAAAGAAGCAGAGGTCAATTAGAAAAAGCCGTTAGCAGGATGTAATGGAAACGACTTTTGTGCTCTACTGTTTTCTGTCGGTACAACTGTATTTTATTAAAATATATCTTATCTATAGGCTACATAATCTACAGACTATCAGACTAGACACACAAAGTGCATTATTATCATACTGTTGAAGATGTGTCAGTGTTTTTGTTCCGGTGCTTTGCACAGAGCTGACACCCGCCGGCCCGCTCGCCCGCTCTCATTCTCGGCTCTCTGAAGCTCTGTACTCTGTGTTGCCTGGCAAAGACAGCAATGCCAACGGTATGGAGGTCCCCGTGGACCGCCGGTACAATGACCTTATATTTTGATGTTAATAAAATGTACCCGAATTCACGTAGGATATTACTACTGACATTCATGTAATATTGTGTCACAACGTCTGATGTATTGGCCATGTGTTTACTACGTGTTTATTGGCATATAGAGCAGGGAAGTGAGATGTGATCACAAGTGGTCACTCAAGATGCATGTGGAAACGCATTATAATGCCAGGTGTGAACAGACGTATTTAAAGCTGTCTAACTGTGATCCAATCACTCAGGACGCATCTTAATGCCAGGTCTGAACAGGGCCTTACTGCAGTTTGCATAAAACATCAAACCTGATCATTTTTGCGCATGGCATGGGTGTCCCAACTATATGGAAACCACATTAGTAATTATTAGGGCTGTCAGTCGCTTAAAATAATGAATCGCTTTGATGAAGCTCATGTCAAGCGCATGTTCTGGGCCAGCCGTCAGTTCGTACTGGTGTCTGCAAAAGAGCGTACAGTTAACAATGAAAATATATGGCAATGCAGCTGATGAGTTTTTGTGTTCAAGTGCAATTAAAAGAAGGGTTCATATTAGGGCTTTCAATTGATTAAAACATTTAATAGGGATTAATCGCACATTTTTATCTGTTCAAAATGTACCTTAAAGGGAGATTTGTCAAGTATTTAATACTCTTATCCACATGGGAAGTGTGCACATATACTTGCTTTATGCAAATGTATGTATATATTTAATACTGGATATCAATCAACCACACAAAACAATGACAAATATTGTCCAGAAACCCTCACAGGTACTGCAATTAGTATAAAAAATATGCTAAAATCATAACATGACAAACTCAAGCCCAACAGCTGTCAGTGTGTCAGTGTGCTGACTTGACTATGAATTTGCCCAAACTGCATGTGATTATCCTAAAGTGGGCATGTCTGTAAAGGGGAGACTCGTGGGTACCCATAGAACTGATTTTCATTCACATATCTTGAGGTCAGAGGTCAAGGGAACCCTTTGAAAATGGCCATGACAGTTTTTCCTCGCCACAATTTAACCTTTGGAGTGTTATTTAACCTCCTTGGCAACAAGCTAGTATGACATGGTTGGTACCAATGGATTCCTTAGGTTTTCTTGCTAGTATCTTCACTCTAGCTTTAAAAATGAGCCTCATGCAACCTAAAAATTGCAAGTTGTGTTAATGCTTTTAAGACATTAGTGGCCTTAAAACAAATTTGCATTAAAGTATTATTATCGCGTCAACTTTGACAGCCCTACTAATTATACAAACTCTTGAGCACATTTTCTTTCAGAACTGTATTTGATATATTAGTGAATGTACAATCAGCTTCACTTGATTTTCTGTCCTTTTGGTTTAGATGGAGAGAGAATTCCAAATTGCACTGAAGAGGTTTTGCGAGAAACGTCAGTACAGCGAGCCAATGACATTGAAAAAATCTTGCTCAGTTTGCCTCCATTCGTCAGATCTTATCCTCTTTGGATTGACCAAGATAAGATGACTGGTCAAAAGTATGTATCATCAAAGTTTTACTTTTTTAAAAGTACTTCAATGAGATGCTTTTTTCTGTTGAATTTAAACTTAAACCTTGTTTTTCACCAACCTGTACAATCTAATGGCAGCTTTCAGATAAACATGGAGAAGACCTTTGGAAGTATGATGGAAGAATTAAAATCTCCCCACAATCAATACCTCAATGTGACCCCAGCTCTACATTTGAAGGAGCTGGGACAGTGTGAGGCACGCCTTCTTCTACTGAGTGAAGGTACTCAAAATACTTTCTGACTGTGCACATATATACTGTATGTTTCAAATGCTATTGTTTCCTTAAAGGGTAAGATTCACTGAAAGGTTAGACAGAGAAAAAGTAAATAAAAAAGTAAATACATCTGCAGATGAGGAAGGAAACCCCTACAGGCTTATCTATAAAATAAAACTCACCTAAAAGAGAAATTATATATATATATATATATATATATAAAAACGATGCAAAATAAAATATCAAATAACATGCATGTCTTTTATATGCCTAGTCACATTCATTTTTACAAGTTAGGCTGCTATAGATGATGGCAAATAAGGCTGAAGACAAAATCAAGATTATTCAATACAATCTTTTTGACATCAAAGCACTTTTGAGTCTCATTTTGTATACAGACAAAGACGGAGAATCAGTCAGTAGGTACAAGTTTTATTGGACTGTATTGAACGAGTACTGTCCTCTAGATGTACACTACATTGGTAGGTAAAGGTTATTGCTGTTTGCTTTACGTACAAAAGATTAACTTGTAAAATATGTTGCATTATTTATAGATTAAAGTTCCTGCAGAAAAAAACAATAATATTATGCACTACATTCTAAACTCATCTTAAAGGAGCTTCCCATTGGTTTCCTTATTGCCACTTATATTTAGTACCATGTTTGTGGGAAGCTTTGTGTTGTACGTTGTTTTACTTAATTTTTATTTTTTCTCTATGTCAGACAACATTGGCGTATGCTTGCATAAAGAAAAAGGATCTCCTGATATGATCAGAGTGCACGATTGTTTGGATGGCAAAGACAAAGCAGTGGATTTGAATGTGTTGGCAGCCAGGTAAGTACCTTACAGTATTTACATTATGTTTCCGTTATGCTCTGATGAAATATTTTTTCTTTTAAATTCCTGTCTATGGAGGAATTGGGAACATGAATTATTGTTTTGTTTGACTATGGATGCCTGTGATCACCGTGCTCCTGCATTTTAGCTTCCAGGACCTCATATTGTTCAATATTAGACAGATAAGACATTAGATAAAAAAATAAATAAATCAATAAATACAGGTAATATACAATATATACTACAATCATACATTTGTAAAATAACATTTTTAAACTCAGCATTATTTTGAAATGTTGTGTTCTGCTTCTTTCATAAAAACAAAGAGTATATTACAGGTCTTTTTTTTAAATTTTTTGTATTTCAAAATTACCTTTTTCAATCTAAACACAAAGAAATGTGGACTCCATGACGTCTATATAAACAACCAATAGAGACGATCAATAAATTACAATATAAAAGTTAGGTTAATTATATTTTAGTGAATAACAACTCAAACTCTTTCGCAATGTGTTACATTTTTGTACTTTTTAAAAACTTTTTAAAGTTAACTTTTTAATGTATTTTTTACATGTTTAATGAAATAAAGGATGTACTGTAACTGCGGCCTGTGTGGGCCTCCGCTGTCGTTTCTGTATACGCTTTACACATCCTATAGATTCTTTCTAGTTTCTACAGCAATTTGTATTTTGCCTGCACAAATAGGGACGTCAAAGTGCCAATCAACCCTTGTTGTTTGATACAGTAGCACACAAAATAGAGAAAACAGATGTAGCAGCTGTAAACTGTATGAATCAAGATATGTGCCGTACAATAAAGGCCAGAGCCACACTGTTGCTGCTGATGTATTTTCTTTTATATACTGTATGAATCTCTGTAAAAGTCACTACAGCATTTTGCGGACAGTTGCATTTTTGACACTTCACACAGGACTGGTGACCATAAAGATGACCGAACATTCGTCACAACAAGGACTCCAAAAGAGGCCATACTGGTAAGTCTTTGTCTGTCTCTTGTTTGATAATTTCTTTTGAGGAATGTGGGACTGGCTGGGGAACACAGGACTCGCCTAAAATGTGATTATGCTTGACTTGATTTTTCATTAGGTGCTGATAGACACAAGCACCTCCATGGATGGGGCGTGCTATGCAAGTGCAGAAATAAAGAAGATCAATGTTGTGAAAGAGCTCTTTGACAACTTTGCAACAAGAACCATGGCTTATGATTTTTATCATGTCATCGGCCTCGTGAGTTTCGACTCCCGGGTGAAAATTCTCCACACATTTACAGAAAATCTGGAAAAGTTCAAGGTAAAGTCAGTGTTCAGATCTGTCGTAATTTTATTACAATTTACGTCTGGATGTAATGCAGTAATATACCCTTTTTCTCATTGTAGGAACACGTACGCAACCTCGAGGCAAGTGGAGGTACTAAGCTCTACGACGCCCTGCAACTTGGGGCAACGGAGTTGGAAAAGCTCAAGACGAGGTTCCCAGATTGCAGACTTCGCATCGTGTGTCTCACTGATGGATATGATTCTAGGTACATTTCTTCCTCTGTTCTAATCAGTTATGGTACCTTTTATACTTCACATGTTCGTACATATATTGAACATCTTACTGTAAGCAGTAAGAAAATGTTAGGAGTAACAATGACTTAAAAATGTTAACTACAGATTATGATGATCTCAATTCTTTCCATAGATCCTCCACGGAGCCAGACGCTGTTACAGCCAAACTGCTGAAATCTGACATCATTGTTGACTCAATCCTTCTTGGAAAGGTGAAGAACAATATGCTGCATGGAATCAGCAATGCAACAGGTATGGTATCTTTGAAAGACAGCTTCCTAAATTGAATTCCTGTGATGTACTTATTAAATCTTGCATCAAGTGTAAAATAATACAATATACAGTATATGCCATCAAACATTCTGCAAATCCAAGACATCTCATCCAACTCATCATTGTAGAGTCTTATTTAATGTTGTTGACTGTTATTAACATTATTGCATTTTCATGACAAGGTTCAAAGTATTTGACACCAGACAGCTCAAGCATACATCAATTGTTGGTATGATGTTTAGCCTAACACCAGGAGTCACTCTAAATTGTGTTTCCTGGCTGAAAGTCCTAAGCTAAGAGAAAGATCTGGGTGGACCTTTATGCCAACAGCCGTGTTGTCTCTACACGGCTTAGGGAGAGCACATTTAGCTCATTTAGGCATCTGTGTTTTACAAAGTCACAATTAGCCTTCAGTGTTTTAGTACAGTCATTCCCAAAGACTGGGAGATTTTATTAGGGTCACCAAATAAATTTGCAAAAAGTATTTCATAGTCTTTTTTTATATATATCTGTGGTACACCTTTGAACCACATGAGGGAGCCTGAATGTTCGTATTGTTCTAATAATTGTAGCCTATTATAACATTGACTCTAATATGAAAGGTTGCGTACCTTCTGTTTGTTTTACTGATGGGAGGAAAAAAACGAGCATGTTAACTCCGCCTAAATGCATTTATTTGGTCTCATTTAAGTACTTAACATGTGTATATGTTTTCAATAGCACGTGCTTAAAGCAAAGTTGTGATTTATCAAATGTAAATCTCTTCAAAATAGCAGGTTTACCTATTCAAGATAATATAAGGTGATGCGGAAATGGCAGTAAAAATGGTCAGGAACGTTTTCGCTCTTCTCACGATTTATAGATGAAGCCTATTGAGAATTTGGGAAGTTTTTTTCGGGAAGGAAAAGTTTGGGAAACACTTTTCTATTAAATATATTGTAAGGCAGGAAACTGTATTGTAACTCAAAAGATGTGTTTGGATGGATGTTGATATGTACCCTAAACAGATCTCTATTCAGACACTTGTTAACCTCACATCCACATTGCTTCCAGGTGGTTGCTGTTTCAAACCTAAGACAACCAAAGAGGGTCTGAAGCTCTTTGAGATTGAGACAGTTCTGTCTTTGGAGCAGAGGAAACTCAAGGAAAAACTTGACCCGTCTTCCATCAGTCAGGTTAGTTATTGTAGATTGTGGTCCACCGTTCTGTTGATAGTGATATGAAAATGAAGCGCATTAATGTTTAACACAGGCATAAACTTTGATGTGTTGTCTTGATGTGTGTGATTCATTTGTACCTCCTTTTACAGCAGAGATTGTTGCGCTTCTTCACTACTCATGGGTATGACGAATGTCCAGAGACATCCTTGCCAAGCCAGATCAACAGCAAAGCGACAGCGACAGAGAGGTGAGTGATAGAAGCAACAGTTCCATATAGTTAAATTTTTTTTCTCCGAAATACAGTTTACAGGCGGTATCATTCATTTTATTTAATATTTATTTATTTTGTTTTATTTCTTTATATATTATTAACAGACTGACTTATTGAATTTATGCGAAATTGCTCTCGCTTTCACCGGAAGAACACTTTTATTGTGAAGTATGTTCTTGGTTGATTTTATTTGAAGCCAGTTCTTAGACGCTCTCACCGTAATGCCTAGTAGGTTATATACTTGAACCGCAAAACAACGTGGGGGCTAGTTTGACCGTCTTTTTCGAAGTGGAGGCTGACATCTTCCATCACCTTTTCCGACCTCAACATGCTTCATGGCTCGTTTCCTGCTTCCCTTCAGACACAAAATCACACGCCACATACGCATGCTCATACTCCACACACTCGCCGAGAGAGCTGCAGGTGAAGCGAAACGCCAAAGCGAGTCTCATGCCGGCGGCTTAAAAAAATTACGTGACGAATAATATACTTGATGTTCATGATAGTCATTTACTACATCTCACATAGAAGCTGAAATACATTGAGTATATTCGATATATTGCCCACCCCTTACTCCAGTAAGATTATTATATTATTCATCAGCTGATGACCACTTTTATTTACCTGATGTCATACTTTGTCTGAGTTGTCAAACAGAGAACGAGTTCACAAAGTGAAGGTGTCGCACATAAAAAGAGGCATCCTTTGTTAAATTGAACTGATTACTCTGAAAATACGTACAAAAAATAGTGTAGACAAGACAAAGACTCCAGCCTAGCTAGTGGCTGTAAGACATGCTGATGATAAGAAATACATTATTATGTGAAAAGAGAAGTGGTATAGTCTCTTAGACCTATGATTTCAAACTGCAATAATCATATTTTATACTTATTATATTTACTGTCTTCAAGTGTTGGCATTACATTTGAAGCATTGATGATCTTTCTAAATAGTGCTCTGAAAAAGAAGATTCGGGAGGGGAAGGGGAGGTTTCTGGAGAAGGACAAACGTATCCTGGAGGAGCTGAAGAGCCTGCATTGTAACCCACATCCCTTCTTCAGAATCTTTCCATCAGAGTCGGACTTAAGTAAGTGACATGTTCTCTTATTTCACATGACTGGCACGGGGTGAAGTTTTAGCCATATATTGTTATTATATAGATGTACAGGATGATACATTGCATTGATGCACAATACCCAGTACTGTGTATACCTTGTTTTCAGGTACATTGTTTTTTATTCGTGCAAATAAATTTAGTTTTTCAATAGCGACAAGGTTGAAGCTTTCTTGTAATCTTTTCAGCGTTCTGGAGGATCCTCATGCAAGGCCCTCCTGACACACCGTATAAGAAAGGCGTGTTTGAGCTGTACTGCCAGTTTGGTCCCGACTACCCAGCGAAACCTCCACTCTTCCGCTTTGTCACAAAAGTATCCTGCCAAAATACAAATTACTGAAAAGTTATTTGTTTGGGTTTTATTTGCATAATATATAGACGCTCATTGCAATTGTTCATCACTAATAAAGTAATGTTAACGGTTTTCTTAACATGGTAACAGGTGTACCACTGCAATGTCAACAGTGTGGGCCGCATCTGCCACAACATATTTGACCGCAACTACAATGCCCACATCTCCATGAGAGAGATCCTAGAAGCTGTGTATGGACTGCTCATCATCCCTGAGCCTGATGATCCCCTGGACAGGTGAGAGAGATATACTGTATGTATACACTTTCATAAATAAGTCATTGTTATGGGCACCAAAGCTCATTTTTACCATGAAATGTCCAAAACTCAGACACATTCAAAATGTTATGAATTAATTTGAAATAGAACATCTCTGAACTCATGATTATGTTTGACATTGATTATTTGATTACTTAGAGGGAAGAGGGACTTATTGAGTAATTCACACCCAAAGTCCAAAGTGTATAGAGGAGTGATTTTGTTTTTACTGTCTTAGAAAAATGACAATTTTTTGTTGTCAAAATAGCCTCAACTAAGGCTGCTTTCACACCTAACCCATTTGGTTCGGTTAAAACAAACTCAGGTCCGTTTGCCCGGTTAGTACGGTTCATTTTGTCTGGTGTGAAAGCTGTCAATCGAACCCTGATGCGGACCAAAGTCCTGCGGTTTGTTTGTGGTGTGAAAGCAAACAAACCAACCACAGGATGTTTTTATAGCAGATATGTGATTTTAGCATGATTTTTAAAAACTAAACTACTAATAAATCCATCTGCTGATCGTGAAATCTGTTCAGGAAGCAATCTGTGTTGAAGGCCATGTATATAAGCACTTCAGCGCTTGTATTTTCCCTGATTAATACATCAAAAGCTGTTAAAACTGTTGTGCTTGATCCGACTCCATGTACTTTGTCAGTTCATTAACTCCATTTAAAAGTGCGACAGCGATCCCACAGTGCGCGATCCCACAGTACTCATGTGCGTGTCAGTGCGATTACTGACGTTCGGACTATGCGTTCGCACTGTTCATCTGCTGCATAAATTTCACTGACCGGAATTTGATTTCTCCTCGTGGGTCCTGATGATGCAGGATGAGAATCACCAAAAAAGTCCAATCAACGAGTTCCCTATCAGTCTGTATAGCTTCAGGATTACTCCTCTGGTTCGTTTTCGTTTGTAAAAAGTCAGTGTGAACTGAAACTGGACCAGAACTAAAATGCAACAATGCATAATTTTATCCTTGGGTCTGGACCAAATGAACCAAACTGGTGTGAAAACACCCTAATATTAAACAATACATTTACCCCAAACCAATACAAAAGCAGTTTTTTTGACATGATACAAACAACTGACAGACATATGAAACAGTTTCAAAACAGATTTTGATGTTCATGAGTGGCGCCGCTGCTGCCCTGTTTCATTCTACAGGTTTGATAGAAATCAAGGACAAACTGTTAAGGGTTTCAAAAACACAATAACAGCCTCACCAGTACAATGAAATGCAGTAGCTCTTCGTAATCACACTGCCATTATAATGCTATGTTTTTTTGTGAGATTGTGTAAGGAGGTGTTAATTCAGCTCTGTAGAACAAGCAGCAAACACAGACAACGTATTAAAATATATAATGTATCTGACTTACATATTCATTATTTTTCTTTGGAAGCATTTTGGCTGAAGAGTTCCTGACAAACCGTGAGACGTATGAACGAGAAGCCGAGAAACATACAGAGGAAACTGCAGGAAAGTCACTGGATGACATGGAGAAAGTAAATGAGCACCTATATATATATGTTATATATATATATATATATAACATATATATATATATATATGTTATATATTTATATATAATATATATACAGTATATAAACTGGAAAAACAAAGTTTGGAAACTTGTGTTTGATGGATTATTTCTCTGTTGTTACAATGCTAATGGTCATTGTATTTTACATCGTTGGAAAGCCTGTTTATTTACCTTCGCAATGATGTCCAACTTGTAAGGATCATGTATTTGTGGGATGAGCAGCACAGCTGATTATGTTGGTAACGCCCAAGAAAAATTTGCCAAAATGCTCCGTCAATGGTAAACAGTGTATTCTCATGTTGGTATTGACTCTTGTTTTGAGTTGTTTGGTGGATTGGATGATTGAACTCTCTATCAGTAACAAGGAACAAACATGACATATTGGCTATTTTACACTTTATTCATTTAATACACCGCCAGGAGCCTCAATAGCGGTGGAAGATCCATACGCAGCCACAACAGCCTGGCACCTCCTCCTCATGCTGGTCACCAACCTGGTCACACGTTGCTGTGAGATGGCGTTCCATTCCTCGACCAGGATTCGTTGCAGGTCAGCCAGCATGGTTGTGTTGGTCACTCTAACAGGTACAGCACGCCCAAGCTGGTCCCACAAGTGTTGAATTGGGTTGAGGTGTGGACTCTTGGCAGGCCGTTCCATTCTCTCTACTCCCACATTGTGGAGGTAGTCTGTGATAACCCTGGCTCTGTGGGGGCGAGCGTTGTCATCTTGGAGGATGAAGTTAGGTCCCAGATTGTGGAGATATGGGATCGCCACTGGCTGCAGAATCTCATCCCGATATCTCCCTGCATTGAGATGGCCTTCAATGATGACAAGCCTTGTTTTGCCAGTGAGGGACATGCCGCCCCACACCATGACACTGCCCCCACCAAAAGCTGTTACTCCATCGGTGCAACAATCAGCATAGCGTTCTCCGCGTCGTCTCCATACTTTGACCCTGCCATCCAACTTTCGCAGACAGAACCTGGACTCGTCACTGAACATGACATTCCCCCACATGTTCAGGTTCCATTGTCTGTGTTGTCGACAGCAGCGCAAACGGGCCTGATGGTGAAGGGCAGTCATTGCAGGCTTCCTGGTAGCCTTATGAGAATACACTGTTTACCATTGGCAGAGCATTTTGGCAGATTTTTCTTGGGCGCTACCCACATAATCAGCTGTGCTGCTCATCCCACAAATGCATGATCCTTACAAGTTGGACATCATTGTGAAGGTAAATAAACAGGCTTTCCAACGATGTAAAATACAATGACCATTAGCATTGTAACAACAGAGAAATAATCCATCAAACACAAGTTTCCAAACTTTGTTTTTCCAGTGTATATATAAATGTGTCTTGCCGGTTTTACATTAAATTACTCTTTTATAGTGTGTCTTTTCTTTGTTTTTATTTAAGGAATTGGTGGAGCCTGTGCCACAGCTCATACCTCAACATCTGATCTGTCCACTCACCAAGAAGATGTTTGTTGATCCTATGAGAACAGTGTATGGCACCGTGTATGAACGCAAAGCCATTGAGGAACACTTGAAGCAGTGAGTTCATTTACTAAAAATGTGTTACCAAAATAATAACTGATACCTGTTTAGAAACCACACTTTTACATATAAACTAGGGCTGTCATATTTAACGCGTTCATGCAAATTTGTTTTAACTCCACTAATTTCTTTATCGCATTAACGCAATCGATCTTTTGGAGGTTGTAGCAGACTCGGTTTTAAAGCTAGAATGAAGATACTGGAATATGAAACTAAAAAAAACAACTGAACCAAGATAAGGAGTCTATTGGGGCCAACCATTTCATTCTAACCTACACAGAGGGAGGCTAAATAATGCTCCAAACTAAATTTTGGCGAGATGAAACTGTCCTGGACATTTTCAAAGGGGTGAAAATGAGTTCTATGGGTACCCACGAGTCTCCCCTTTACAGACATGCCCACTTCATGGTAATGATCACATGCAGTTTGGGACGAGTAATAGTTAAGTCAGCACACTGACACACTGACAGCTGTTGTTGCCTGTAGGGCTTGAGTTTGCCATATTATGATTTGAGCATATATTTTATGCTAAATGCAGTACCTGTGAGGGTTTCTGGATAATATTTGTCATTGTTTTGTGTTAACTGATTTCCAATAATAAATATATACATACATTTGCATAAAGCAGCATATTTGTCCACTTCTATGTTGATAAGAGTAATAAATACTTGACAAATCTCCCTTTAAGGTACATTTTGACCAGATAAAAATCTGCGATTAATCCCTATTAAATGTTTTAATCAATTGAAAGCCCTAATATGAACCCTTCTTTTAATTGCACTTGAACACAAAAACTCTCATCAGCTGCATTGCCATGTATTTTCATCGTTAACTGTACGCTCTTTTGCAGACACCAGTACGAACCGACGGCTGGCCCAGAACATGCGCTTGACATGAGCTTCATCAAAGCAGACCAGGACATGAAGAAAATGGTGATGGATCATCGCTCTCGTCAAATTCAGTTTGACGATCCAGCTGTGTAGTTTTACATCAGGTTCATGTGAAAAAGAAAAATTTACTTTATTACTCAAACTTATGCTTTATCTATACAAGTTTGTTCTGCCAGCTGGGAAAGATTAGTGTAGGTTATTTTCTCTCCTTTCCTGACATCACTTCGACTTTATATGAACAGTGACGGGCAGTTATTTGTTTTCTCTGTTGAGATGCTTGTGTTTGGGGTTCATTGTTGCTTTTAACTTTTGATTGTTGAATTCACTTTTGCATGCTTTACTATTTCCTTATTCACTGTTTTAGCACTCAATCATGTTGTATGTAACATTTTAAATGTTTTTCTTGGAGTTCAGTTTGCATTGCATTTGTCTTACTAGTGATAACCGAAGAATGAATGATGAGAGTAATTGAGAGAAGGACGGAGCATTTTTTCTTTGATCAGTTTAAAATATACAGAAATGCTTCTTTTCTTTAAGTAATCCATGTTGAAGCTCATGTGTATGCAGGTGAGCCATAGCCCTATCTTTATAAGTGAAAGTAACAACTAATATTTCTGACTTTGATGCAAAGATTATTAAAGACAAATAATTTCTCAACAAAATGTATCTGGTTGTTGTCAACTTTCAAATAGTTCTATATTATAAATAGTATATAGATAGTAAAACAATTATAATTTGGACATACAATATGTTACATTTTTAATTTACATGAGACAGTTTGTGAAGTTTATAAACTCTGTCACATGCACATTAAAATAGTTTGGGTGATAGATTAATGTGACAATAATAAAACTGCAAAACACTCAGTCCTGTCTTATAATTAAAACTGTTGAAGATGAAAACATAAAGGTAAAAGTTCTAAGATTGATATTAATTTGATGATTCTTTTCCAAATAGGACAGATGATTGGTCACTAAGACTCAGTCAGTAGTTAGGCTTCAGCTTTTCACATTTACCTCCAGTAAGAGCAACGTTGAAGTTAATAGAAATGAAAATGGTCATCTTGGGAAGGACGTCACCCAACAGCAAAGCCGTGTAGCCGCATGCGAACATCCAGCGCCTATACGGATAAATGGACAATTCTTTACTTCCCCCAAAAGACCGCTTCAGGGCACCACAAGTCAACTGAAAGGAGTCCAAGAGACACAAACGGAGCTGGAGTTCATCAGCAACTTTTACCAGCCAGTCCCTCCTTCAAGGGTGTCAACTTGAAGTCGGGCCACAGACCAGACAGCTGGGCCTGAAACAGGAAGATAGTCTGAGTCTGTTGCAGGAAAAATGCAAGGGATGTCTGGTATTGTGTTTTATGAGATTGCAAACTATTGAACAAACTGTACCCTTTGGAAACATCACAGACTCACTACTGTATTATATTTGGGAGCATAACTACTTGACAGTTGCATAAATTGTTTTACTCTGGAATCATTTCACAGTGGTGTCTGGTCCTTGCAGGGTTTAATTTCCGTAAAACAAGAATTAAAATGAATTTGAACTCTCAGTTATCTACAGACAAGGAATGTGAGTGCTTGTAATTTTGCACTGTTTAAATATTTGATTGAAAAATGTGTGTTGGTAAGACAGGTGCAGCCTCTGCAGCCCTGCTTTCATGAAACACACAAATAACACTCTAAGAATCACAAAGTAAATGTGTTTTAACTACTTAGGGGTGTTTTAACTAATCATTAGAAGATGACAGTGTATCTCTCTGTGATTCTTACAGGTGTAAATAATAACATTTATGATGAGTCAATTCCATTCAGCTGCTTCGTTAATGTTCTTAGTAACACCTGTGCTTCACCTACAGTGATAAGTCAAATTGTCTGTTGTTAAAAGAAAAGGCCTATGTTACTGAAAGTGTTGGAATATTATGGAAGTAAAACCAAACCAGAGAGATAATTACCTAAAATGTGGCACAATACATTTAAATATTATTAAACAAACACCATTTGGGAGTCCTGCATGACAGAGCCTTCAAGATCGTCAACAGAAACCTCAGGTCAGTGGTGAAACAGTACAGCACAATGTACATAATAATAATAATTGCTAGTTGCTCCAATAGGATGGTCCAACAGCTGGATGTACACTTTCTTAGCACATTATATATAATGCAGAGCTTTATATTGCTTTATAACAAAGTATACTATAGAAATACAGATACTATTATGAACATATAGATACTTATTGATATATCTAAAGAATAAAATCAGTATTGATAACAGTATACAGTATATATTATTATTTCAACGCATACAGAGGTGTAGTTACTCGTGGTCACCGCGGGAGGGCAGTGTATAGCCATGTCAATTATTGGTCTTAAGCAATAATAACATGACAAATACACGACATTTAGTGTCATTTTTCATTTTATACAGAGTATTTATTTAACCTATATAATGGGAAAACTTTTTTCCTTTATGGCTTTCTTTGTTTGAACACATGTCTAAAGTCTGAGGTCCTGGGATTTAATATACTGGAGGGAGCAGAGCTTAGGCTGTTTCATATTATATTATTGGCTGTATTCAAGCTTCAGATTTAACACACACACATATAGGAGTTTACTGGTGGATTATGATATAAACATTGATTAGGATTTTTATGCAATTCCTTAAGGCTCTTCTCTCTTTCCGTTAATATACAGGTATTTGTGGTGTGTTTACATGTGGATTTGCAGGCCACAAATCTAAATGATTTGCAGTATTTTCATAAAATTGTTGTAACAGAACATCATCATGTACCACTTCTCAAATCATGACAGTTTTGAGTAACCCAAATACCCTGAAAATAGCAATACATAGCATGTAGTGAGTCTACATTAAGCCTGTTAATGATAAAGGAAGTAAAAACCAGCCCAGGGTTCAACAACATTCACTCTAACGTCCTAAGGGACAAATATGGCCAAGCAACCAACAGATCTCCAGATATTTGATGTTGGTGCTCGTGAATGTATAAAGAATTGGTGTTGCTTTGCTGACATTTCCAGTAGTTTCGTTTTCTCAAAGTCGCACCCTCCTCCAGTAAATAGAAACTGATACTAAACACCTGTGTCACATGATCTTTGATATGTAAAAAGGTAAGATTGTTCTCTTCATTTTCATTTACTAGTGGATTAGATTCAACTACTAGATCGTACTTTTTGACGCAACAGAATGTGTGCTTTCTCCAAATACTGAGTTGCCTGCAGGCGGCTGTTGTTCTCCAAGACAAGGTAACATCTTGGTGTTTCTTCGAGCTCTAACTAGAATAATAATAATGATGTCATGTTTTTTCTATTATTTGTTATATTGCAGCCTATAGTTTTTTAACTTGCCAATTTAAGTATTCAAGAAAATGGTGTGAGTGCTAAACTGTCGTGGAAGTAACGAACTACATTTACTTTTGTTACTATAACAAAGTCGTTTTTGTCTACTTGTACTTTTTGGAGTAAAAATAGGTTTTATTTTCTCTCAAGATTCTCACAAAAGTCTCAAAAAACAAAAGTCACATGAAAAGAAAAAGTCCTAATAGCCTTAAATGAGAATGAAGACAGCTGACATATAATATAACATTATAGGCTATATACATAGCCTATAATGTGTACCTTCACTGGCCGAGTAGTGAGGTAAATGCATATAAATGGAGAACGCTGTATTCGAAACCGCATACTATATATACGTACTACCGATGATCGCAATATGTAGTATATACTACATACTGCGTTCCTCAGTAGTATGCAGTATGTGGCGGTTAAAGAGATGTATTTAGCAGTATGCTAGACGAGGCTTTAATCTTTAAACCAGCTCTTAAAGCACTGGACAACAAAACTAACTCGTATCACTATTACAATATTATCGAAAAATACAACTTTGATTTTGTTGTTTATGTTGTGCTTGTTTACTTTACAAGATACTGCGGGTTTAAACTATTTATTCTAACAGCTCATAATGAAATCAGACAAACAGGATCATCAACGACGGGAGACGGGAAATATAAAACATTGCTGGAAAATTTACGTTACTCAAACTGCTTTTTCAGTTACAGCAACTAAACAGTGGACTGATCTCCCTCCAGATATTAGAGAATGTTAAAAAGAGGCATGTTGTCTCAGCAGGTATCTCTCTGCCCCGTCAGAGGCTGCTCTTCCTCTCTCCTCCTCCCTCGCCTCTCTGCTGAATGTGGCCGCTCTGAGAGCGTCACTGACCGGCTGGCGAGCTGCGCCCGCGGGCGATTGTGGAGCTTTTCAACTCCAAAAAGTCAGATAATCACAGGTTCCTGTTAATTTATAATGGACATCTGTGTTGTGATATTTAAACAAACTATCCGTCAACAAGGAAATAAAAGCCTCTTGTCTACAGACTGGTCTCTAGTGAGCTCCAGCAGCTCATAGCGGTCTCTGAGCGTGACTACCCGGCTGGCTGGCAGCGACCCGGGCAGGCGCTCGCTGGCTGTCACGGTATTCTGTGGAGCTTCTAAACTCCGACAACGGTGGAACAAATGTTCGATTCGCCATCTAACTTCGTAAAACTGCCGATATTAATAATCTACACAGTTGATTTCTCGCCTCAAAAACTTTCAGAAGTGAATTTAGTGTTGAAATGGCTACAAAAAACGTAAAAAACGAGCAGCTTTTGGCTGCTGTTTTTGTACCCGTAGCCTGTGCTGTTCCGGCGCTTTGCATTGTGGGATACAGTAGGCGAGATAGACTGGGTTGCGTTCGAATAGTCAAATAATTACGTCCTAACGTCTTTTCCTAACCACTTTTCCTTGTCCTCAGTGGAAAACGTCATGAGGTCAAGGAAAGATGAGAAGGAGAATTCAGAAGGAGTTAGGAAAAGACAACAGCGCTTTCACTAGGCTCCGTTATTATGATGCGACGGCGGCGGATGTTAGTGACGTCAGTTTGCTGTGGTGAAACTACAATGTTCTGAAGATGGACTACAAAAGGAGCTCTATCTCCACGTGCGTTATTAAATAGGTCTTTCAGTGACAGACTGCTTCACCTGCGGTGTGTGAAGAGAGATACCACAGCTCCTCCTCCACTCTATCAACAGATAATAAAGATAATATGACCTAACGTGGAAAAATATCACTTCATTACCACGGTTGGAATAGAAATAAACAGGAATATATGATAAATATTGAGTTAATTGTTGGAGTTATGGAGAAGGGGTTGGACCATATACTGTAAGTGTAGGCTGTGCTGAAATATGTATTTATGTTGATCATTTGTTAATTGGTTGTTTACTGTTCATTTTATTAGTTATTCTTGTTTTGTTTTTTACTGAGGTATTTGTTACATGTTCAAAATAAATAATTAATTAAAAATAAGGTGAAACGAAATGGTTGTCACCGTCCACTCATATTAAACATGAATCCCAATTAGTGTATGAGCGTATGAAAATAATATGCAAGATAAGCATATAGTTTGTTATTATGAACGGCCCAATGGTGCGTCGCTTTAAATGCTACGGCCGCAAGGAATTGTGGGATGTTATTCTCTCGTTTCCTTTGGTAAAGGATGGTCCAGTGTATCCTATGCTAAAGGAGATAATAAAGGAAGGATTGAAGCTCCTTTCCTTAACTTTTGGTGAATTCGAACGGCTCTTACGGTACGTGTCCACAGGCTCCGTGCTTTCCACGCTCCCCATTCATTGTCTATGCAAGCAGCCACGCAATGCATTCAGGTAGCGTGGCGTCGCGATTCGAGAGACTAGGCGTGCAGGAAGCCTGCTCCTCATTTGCATAAAGTTGAAGTCCTGGCTACTTTATGCAAATCGCGGGCGTCCGACGCGACTCGCCGCCTCTCGAAACTCCCGATAATCTTTTAAACTAAACGTTGTCGAGCCAAAATAAAGACAGATTCAGCAACTGCATGGATTATTTCTCGCCTCAAATGTTTTCAGAAACACATTTCAGTGAACTATTTACGTGAAATAAGAGAAGAAAGTTTCCAAACGAGCCTCCATACTGGTTCCGGTTTGAAAGCTGGGAGCAGCAGCCAACGGCGGGAAAGTGTTCGTCCAATCAGGAGCCGAGTGCCTTGTTTCTAGGGGCAGCCCACCAAGCGTCCAATGTTGGGAAGCGTCGCGTCCCCTCGCGATAAAAAACGCCCCTGTGGACACGTACCATTATCATGGCTGCTACTGAGGTACTTCCGGGTCATTTCACTCAGTTAGGAACCTTCCTAAGCAAAAAGGACTATTCGAACGCAACCCTGGTCTGATGCATACTGGAGATTTTTCCAAATCAATACGACATCCGGGTATTTTTGGCATACTGTAGAGTTTGCTTTTGTTCGCATATTGCATTTTGGCCAAATCAGTACGTACTACTAGTATAGTATTTCGAATTTGATTATGTGATAAGGTTTGCATACTTCTGCCTTGTTAAAACATGTTGCATCCACCTTAATTAAACGATGACGTAATGGACCAACCCAACAGGTGCATGCTGGGTGTTCTTACAGGTGCATGCTGGGTGTGGCTAATTGCTAGACGCTGAAATGCTCATGGCTTTCCTCCAGGTTGATTTCTGCCTTCACTGAGGAATGTCGACCGTTAGAGAGGTGTGTGAGGACTTTCTCCTGTTAGTCTCTGGCACAGTTGTGACTACATGTGTTACAGCTCAAACTGTATTAAAACAAAAAAACAACTTTGAGCTCAGCAGGAGAGAGTGAGTGGAATGAATGCCATGAATTTTAGCTAGTTTACACATTCATATCCCCTTCATGATGAATTATAATAACTTTGGTAATTATTTTTTTTTAATCTTGCACCATCATCAGCATGTCAATATTGTCATTGTGAACAGGTCAGGTCATGTTAGCATCATAGATATAATTTCATTTCATTTCAAAATGTATTTCGAACATGTAGAATACAAAAAAAATAAAATAAAGAAAAAGAATGACCATACCAACAAGTGAACAGTCAGAAACAAGTAGTATTTACATACAATGAAAAGCATAAGAAAAATAAATTGTCAAACACTTGATGCCTTGATTTACATATTCGAAAAAGAGTGAGAAGAAGTATAAATGTATTTAATCCCACCCCTTCTCCATAAATCAATTATTAATTATTAACCAGCTTCCTTATTGAGCATACATATATTCTAATTACATTTTCCTAAATTTGTCTAACTATAATTATTACCCTTTTATCTCTGTCATACAGAAATATAAATTAATTAATGATATAATTATCCTTATCAAAATATAAATATAAATAATAAATAATATAGTTTTAACAATTAGCATGCTGGCATTAACATTTAGTTCAAAGCCCTGCTAGCATGGCTGATTAAGTTAGTCCTGTTTCCTGCCTGAAAAAAAAGTAATTAATTGATCTGAAAAGTTTGCAATAAAGTTGCTACATTGTGAAGTAATTCTACCAAACCTTTCCCCTGTGGGCTTAACCTTTCGAGTTAAGTTATATGGCATTTTATAAACAATAGCATATAGCTCAAATCCACACTTGCATGGCTGTAGTTAAGAGTAGCTTGTTAGTGTAGTTACAACAAACTGACTTATTGTTCACTGTGGAGTTTATATTGTTGTATCTGTTTTCTGCCTTGGTGATGTTTTATTGTGCTGTTGATTCTATGTCCATAGCTCTTTTTATTTAGTGTTGGTCATTTATGTTTAATTGAGTTTTTGTCCTCTTTTCTGCTTAATGTTAATTGTACTAAGGCTATATCATAGACTGTGTATGTACTGTCGATGGGCTATATAGAGGAAGGAGGTTGCATAGCCTGAATGTAATGTTGGTTTTGACATCAGGGCTCTGTGGTGTAATGTTGTTCCACTTGTGTCTGTTTTTGAAATATAACATAGTAACTTTTACTCAAGAGTACATTTTATCTGAGTACATTTTTACACAAGTACATTTACTTGAGTAAAAGTTCCTTAAAGTAACCCTATATTTACTTGAGTATAATATTTTCATATTCGTTAAATCCCTGTAAATTAAGTATCTTGATGTATTTGTTTAGATGGATGCAATGTTCAACATACTTGAGCAGTTCAGACTGGAATCTCTCTACAACCAGTTTGTCCAGTTGGGCGTAGAGGATGAAAGAGATTTCGTGGACAGCGTAACAGATGAAGATCTGAAAAACATGGGTGAGATGAACCTCAACTTGAAACCAAAGATATGTTTGACTGCCACTCAGTGGAAAACAATTAAACCTACATCTAGTGGGATTTTCTTTAGCTTGAATTGTAATTAATTTGCAATTTCATTTAAGGCCCATTGCACTGGGTGACCGGAAAATATATATAATGTACATAGCAATACAATCTAATACAACACTATAATAAATACCTTTTGTAAAACATTTTATTTATTATACATTTTAATTGTTGACACTGTTAGACGTGTTGATTCAACTGTATGGTAGTTTTGTAGGGTATATGTGTCATAGTTTTATAAGGTAGCAGACTAACAATTGTTTCTAATATATGCATTACCTATGTACAATGAAAAATTGTGTTCAGTGCCATCACACATGACAATGAATAACTTAAAATTGATCAAAACAAGTCATTTTGAGTTAAATGTCCACTTAATTATAAAAATGTATGTAATTAATTAATTAAATACTATTTTTGCGCTTACATTTTTACAGGTCTAAGTCAGGTGGCGAAGAACCGATTTTCAAGGATGAAAAAGTTCATTCAAGGACCCAGAACTGCGGAGCTTCAAGTTCAAACTGTGGTGCCTGTGCAAAAGTCACTGCAGTTGTTCTGTCTGCAGTACACTTACCCCAAATGTCCTCAACCAAAACATATTAATGGTAAGAGGAACATATCTTTTTATAATCCATGTCTGATCATTAGATGAATAGCCATTGACTTGTTGATCACACAGCTGGGCTGTGTTGTGTAAGAAATAGGGCTGTCAATAAATTAAAATATTTAATCCCGATTGATTGCATGATTGTTCATGATTAATCACGATTGATCACGATTAATCGCAAATGAATCGCACATGTTTTATCTGTTCAAAATGTACCTTAATGGGAGATTTTTCGAGTATTTAATACTCTTATAAATGTGGGAGTGGGCAAATATGCTTGCTTTATGCAAATGTATGTTTATATTTATTATTGGAAATCAACAACACAAAACAATGACAAATATTGTCCAGAAACCCTCACAGGTACTGCATTTAGCATAACAATATGCTCAAATCATAACATGTCAAACTGCAGCCCAACAGGCAACAACAGCTGTCAGTGTGTCAGTGTGCTGACTTGACTATGACTTGCCCCAAACTGCAGGTGATTATCATAAAGTGGGCATGTCTGTAAAGGGGAGACTCGTGGGTACCCATAGAACCCATTTTCATTCACATATCTTGAGGTTAGAGGTCAAGGGACCCCTTTTAAAATGGCCATGCCAGTTTTTCCTCGCCAGAATTTATCGCAAGTTTGGAGCGTTATTTAACCTCCTTGGTTGTAAAGGGAGTATGACATGGTTGGTACCAATGGATTTTTTAGGTTTGTAGTTTCATGTGATAACAATATTTTCACTCTAGCTCTAAAACTGAGACCGCTACAACCTAAAATTCACAATTTGCGTTAATGCGTTAAAGAAGTTAGTGGCGTTAAAAGGAATTTGCGTTAAAGCGTTATCGCGGTAACTTTGACAGCCCTAGTTGGAAATAAAATGTGATGATTGTGTGAGTGATCATTGTGCATACATCGACATCCAACTTAACAGCTTCACAATGGTTATTTTAAACTTACAGATTTGGATCCAGCGATAAACACAGTTGAGGATTTGATGTTGAGGATCGGCCATCTTGAAAGTGTTGGTAATTCCAAAGGAGTCTGTCTCTACACACTCGATGGGATGCCCTTGACAGATGATCCCTTCTTCAACACATGTGAGTAGACCTGAACACATTTTACGGTGAAGGTTTCCAGATGTTAAAGTTTATTTTGCTAAGATTTTGTCTGTTAGTTTAATTTCACTGGGATTGTAAACAATGACAATGACTGCATAGGTACTGAAGCATCCATAACCTTGAACCAAGATTCAGCTCTTTGTTTTGGTTTTACAGCCCACGTCTTTATTGTTGTGGTTCAAGCATGCAGCTGTTTTCAGAGGAAAAGCTGTAAAAAACAGCTGTACACTACCAGCTCACCCCAACGAACATAGTGGAACATTTAGATTTTAAAGATACAGATATCAAAAACAGAACTAAAAGGAGTGAATATTTGACTGGCATTCATCAGGTGGCCAGAAACACGACTTCAAATAAATGCTAATTTTGCTGTGGATGTGTAAATGGATGTTTGTTAAATAAGTTCACTTAAAATGTTGTCTCCTCATACAGGGTCTTTGAAAGACAGACATATTCAAAATGGAGCTGTGATTTATGCCATTTTCACACCAAAGGAAAACCTGAAACGGGCTCCTCAAATACCAAAGCGAGAGTTTGGTGAAACCTACGGAGGCAATGTGGTTCGATGCCACATCATGCTCAAGGTGCGTCTTAACTACAGTATATTGGTCATGATGCAACTAATGACGATATTAACTGATAACAGTATATGGATATTATGTACAATCTGAATATGTTTGATTTATGGCCCTGCTTTAAAAAACTAAATTCACTGATTATATTTCATTCTGACATTCTGGGGCTCACATCTCCATTTTAATCACACTTCCCTTATTAATACATACTTTTACACCTTATGTACATTTTCAAATTAAAATTCAATTAGAGCTGCAACGATTAATCGATTGATTAGTTGTCAACTATTTAATTAATCGCCAACTATTTGATAAGTGATTAATCGGTTTGAGTAATTTTTTTAAGGGAAAAATAGTCAAAATCCTCCGCTTCCAGCTTCTCAAATGTGAATGTTTTCTGGTTTCTTTACTCCTCTGTGACAGTAAACTGAATATCTTTAAGTTGTGGATAAAACAAGACATTTGAGGACGTCATCTTGGGCTTTGGGAAACACTGATCAACATTTTTCAACATTTTCTGACATTTTATAGACCAAACAACTAATCAATATGGAGAAAATAACTGACAGATTAACAATCTACAATGAAAATAATCATTAGTTGCAGCCATGAATTCAATAAATACATTTAAATTTCATCTTTCAAGTCCAACTACTGCATGCAGTGCTCAGAGCTGTAGGATGGCATTATCTATTGTTCATTAACCACTTTGGGGATTGCATTTTTTAAATATACAATATATACATATACAGTATTTATTTCAAACACATTTTTTTTACTTATTTCATACAGGGAGACTTTGAAGTGACGGTGAACTTGTTAAGTGACACCATAACCAGTCTGAGACTCAAGCTGGCGAATGAAAGTGGAATCCCAGCACACGTCCTTTATTACAAGTAACTCAGAATTACCACACCAAGCACAGATCTTATGGCTTGTGACCCTCTTTGTCAACACAGTCGGATTTCTTTTCTCATACAGTACTTCTGTTCTCTCCTGTGTTTTATTATATTTACAGAGGTCAACATTGTGTTAGTGACACACTGCAAAGCTGTGGGATCTCTGAAGGGTCGATGGTTAACTTCTCTTTGTCCACATTTTCTGACAAGACTTCACACCATGAGACTTTCTTCATTAATGATGTTGTGCCTTCAGTCCAACAAACCCAGAAAGGAATCAGTGTGTTCTTGTCTTCACTTTATGCTGTTGTAAGTTTTATTTTATAATACATTATCAGTATTTTTATCACTATTTTGTCACTATGTTTTCAGCCATGCTAGCGGCGTGGCTGTAGGGTTGGCAATGTCAGATGGTCAGTCGGTCCACCACTTTGATCCAGACTGACACATCTCAACAACTGTTGGATGGTTGCCATGAAGTTTGGTACAGAAAGCGGCACTAGCATGGCTGTAGACACTTGATTCTTGAAAACAGTAAATCTGAAAATATGGCAAATCTAGCAATAACATTGCAACATTGAAACTGCAACTGCTTTGAAATGCATTTCATTTAATTTTTTTCTTCTAGAAATGTAAATTTTCAACAGAGCAACGGAAGAAACTGATTTCCTACATAAGAAAACTGACTGGATGCAACCCTCTCGCCCAAAGTTTGCATCAGTTACTCTGCAGGAATGAACGCCTAACCAGGAATCAGAAGGTAAACAATATTAACCGATATAATTCTGCCTTTAATATCCGTTGCATTTTACTTTTTGAAGTGGGTGTTCTTGTGCCGCATTACATTTTGACGAGTCACAAAAGGTCATAGCAGCAGATTTCTCAGCAGATAGAATTCAAATGATCTGCGTTGTTTTGGGAAGATGTTTTCCTATAATTTGGGTGAACTGAACCTTTACACAGTGACGTGTGCTTTTTCACCAGTACCCATTTCTTCAGACGCACTTGTTCTTTTGTTGTAGATTGCAGTCGTTGAAGGCTTGTACATACTCTTCAGAGAGCTTTTGCCACAACGTGGAACACAACAGGGGGAGAAACTCATTGAGGACCTGTATGTGTGTGAGAATTCACTGTACTGCTGGGCACATCTCCTATCAGAAGCAGAGGTATGAAGTATTTATGAATGCATTAAGATAAAATTCCTATTAGATGTTTGACCACTTAGGTAACGATCGCTTTGCCTTATTTTGACAGAAACCGGCAGCAGATCATGAGAACTACGCAACAATCACTCTTACGTCTGAAGATGGCAGCCGCTTCTCTGAACCAGTCAGAGTACCTGGAGTACCTGGAGCTTTTGAACGAGCATACGTTCGCCAGAAAATCAAAGGTAAAACTAAGTGCGCTTACACAAGCCAACATTTAGTCTATTTTAATCTAACTCTGGTGCGGTTCAACCTCTGGTGTGGTTCGTTTGGGCAGTTGTGAACGCAGTAATTGTACTCTGGTGCATACCAAAACAAGTGGTCCGAGACCGCCTGTGAGATGTCGTCTCAAACTGCTTCCAAGCGAACCCTAGTGTGGTTTGATTGCAGTGGGAACATAATCCGACCCAAACGCTGGAAGTGAACCAAAACGCAGTCTGCCTGCGCAGATATTTGTTGAGATGGACACATTAACATTAGTGGGAGAGGACTGACTTTTTGCTTGACATCTGGGCTGAAGAGAACATACAGAATATGTTAAAGTCCATAAAAATAATGACGTTTATAAAGTAATTTGAGATGAATTTGAGGATAAGGGATTCGTGCACACAGTAGATCAGTGCAGAGTCAAAGTGAAACAACTTTAACAGCAATATATTGTAGGGATTCTACTTAGTAGGTTTTGGTTATTAGCAAATTAATTAATAAATAATAATAGAATTATTAATATTAATAAAGATTATCAATAAACATCAATAATAAACGGGGCACCACCCTGGAATCAGGGACCAATGACCAAAACGTTAATATAGTCTCATTATATATGCTAAACTATCAATTTGGAACGTTGATTAATAATTAAATTAATAACTATAACCAAAATAGATAGTAAAGGTTGAAGGATATCGGAGTTCTTGACATAGCAGAGGTTGGCATTATTCACTCTTGTGCAACATTAAAGAGACCAGCATGTATATTCCACAAACATTTATTTACAAGATAATAAAGGTTCAAAACACAATATTAATCTAACTAAATAACTAAACTAAAAAAACCAAACAAAGTGTGTGTGTGTGTGTGTGTGTGTGTGTGTGTGAGAGAGAGAGAGAGAGGGGGGGGGGGAAAACAAGATGGGTTCTTGTCTCAAAATGTCTGTATGGCCTACAAACAAAATGGCGGGCGCTGTAAAACTACAAAGATGGCGGAATCAAAGATGGCCGCCAGCATGTCATCACGTGACCTCTTTGTTCTAGGACAGAGAGGGGGGGTGATGTGGGGGTTAAGATTATCTGAAGCTGTATGTTTATGTTTAACTAATTCACAGTTTCTGTATGTGATCTTAATGTGTGTTAGATATGCAGTGGTTTAGAAAAGATGGTTAGTTGCATGCAAGACCTTGTCTATGTGAAGCATAAACTAAACACATCAGATGTGGCGAAGCCAGTTACCCAAAAATCAAATACAGATAAATCACCACAGTCAAACTCAATGAATAACATTAAACCAAATCAATACCAGTACATTCTAGAAATCAAAGTTTAACTGTCTTGCTCAGCCATGTGCGATTAATAATGCTAAGGCCCAGTACGTTACCGATGGAAGAACCGGGTTTGTGATTCCATGTGTTGAAGTTGTGGTTCCAAGTCAAAGATGTCGTCTTTGCTGTTAGTTTGGTGCTAACTTCTTTGCTTGATAGCTTGAAGTTAGCTGGTGATAAGGGCAGAGCACTCGCGTCTTCTGCCGTTTGGTTCCTTGTGGCTATGTCTGTTTCCTAACAGGACATAGAATCAGAGAGCAGAGCTGCTTCCGGTCTGGAGCACAGCAGCTCACCTCAAACAGGTCAGCTTGTTGAGGAGAATGAGTAGAAAGAGGAGCTGTGGCTCACCTCCAGCAGCTGGTCAGCTTGGGTCAGGAGGTGAAGAGCAAAGAGGAGGAACAAAGGACATTCCTCTGGTTTTGTTCTGTGTGAATTTCACACCTCTGTGTGAAATGTTACTGTAGCCAATGAGGAGCTGAGTCCAGAGTCAAGGATTGTGTTACTGAGTTTATGAGGTGACTGTCTCTGCCACCAGAAATGGCAGGTCCCTACAATATCAAAGTCTGCGATTCCCTGCATAGAAGTGGCAGCTCTGGAGACAGCTTGTGAAAGCACCCTAAAACATTGACAAGTCATAAAACTTTGAAAATTGCAAGTTGTGTTAATGCATTTAAGACATTAGTGGCGTTAAAACAAATTTGCGTTAACGTATTATTATCGCGTCAACTTTGACAGCCCTAATAATTATACAAACTCTTCTTTCAGAACTGTATTTGATATATTAGTGAATGTACAGCTTCATTTGATTTTGTGTCCTTTTGGTTTAGATGGAGAGAGAATTCCAAATTGCACTGAAGAGGTTTTGCGAGAAACGTCAGTACAGCGAGCCAATGACATTGAAAAAATCTTGCTCAGTTTGCCTCCATTCGTCAGATCTTATCCTGTTTGGATTGACCAAGACAAGACGACTGCTCAAAAGTATGTATCATCAAAGTTTTACTTTTTTAAAAGTACTTCAATGAGATGCTTTTTTCTGTTGAATTTAAACTTAAGCCTTGTTTTTCACCAACCTGTACAATTTAATGGCAGCTTTCAGATAAAGATGGAGAAGACTTTTGAAAGTATGGTGGAAGAATTAAAATCTCCCCACAATCAATACCTCAATGTGACCCCACCTCTACGTTTGAAGGAGCTGGGACAGTGTGAGGCACGCCTTCTTCTACTGAGTAAAGGTACTCAAAATACTTTATGACTGTGCACATAAACTGTATGTTTCAAATGTTATTGTCTCCTTAAAGGGTAAGATTCACTGGCGGTGTATGATGTGCATTAGAACATATATATATATATATATATATATATATATATACAGTATATAGATATAGATATAGATATAGATATATCTATATCTATATCTGTATATAGATCTAGATCTATATCTATATAGATCTAGATCTAGATATATATAAATAAAAACAATGATGCAAAATAAATCAATTAACATGCATATCTTTTACATGCCTAATTGCATCATTTTTTGCTGCTATAGATAATGGCAAAAAAGGTTGAAGACAAGATCAAGATTATTCAACACTAAAGCTGTCAATCGATACAAATATTTTATCACAATTAATCACATGATTGCCCATGATTAATCACGATTAATCGCACATTTTTTATCTGTTCAAAATGTACCTGAAAGGGAGATTTGTCAAGTATTTAATACTCTTATCAACATGGGAGTGGGCAAATATGCTGCTTTATGCAAATGTATGTATATTTTTAATTATTGGAAATCAATTAACAACACAAAACAATGACAAATATTGTCCCCTTTGAAAATGTCCCCGCCTGTTTTTCCTCGCCAAAATTTAGCGCAAGTTTGGAGCGTTATTTAACCTCCTTTGCAACAAACTAGTATGACATTGTTGGTACCAATGGATTCTTTAAGTTCTTCTAGATTCATATGATGCCAGTATCTTCACTCTAGCTTTACAACTGAGCCTGGTGCAACCCCCGAAAGATCAATTGCGTAAATTAGTGATAAAACGAATTTCGTTAATGCGTTATTATTGCGTTAACTTTGACAGCCCTAATCTTTTTGACATAAAAGCACTTTTGAGTCTCATTTTGTATACAGACAACGACAGAATCAGTTAGTAAGTACAGGTTTGTATTTGACTGTATTGAATGTGTACTGTCCTCGAAATGTACACTTCATTGATAGGAAAAGGTTATTGCTTTGTCTGGTTATGTGAAAATTAACTTTGATTTTACGCACAAAAGATCAACTTATAAAATATGTTTCCTAAATTATAGCTAAAGGGCTCTGCTGAAAAAAAAATAATATTATGCATTTCATTCTAAACTCGTCAGAAAGGAGCTTCCCATTGGTTTCCTTATTGCCTCTGATATTTAGTACCATGTTTGTGGGAAGCTTTGTGTTGTACGTTGTTTCACTTAATGTTTATTTTTTCTCTATGTCAGACAACATTGGCGTATGTTTGTGTCAAGTAAAAGGAGCTCCTGGTGTGATCAGAGTGCACGATTGTTTGGATGGCAAAGACAAAGCAGTGCATGTGAATGTGTTGGCAGCCAGGTAAGTACCTTGCGGTATCTACATTATGTTTCCGTTATGCTGTGATGAAATATTTTTTCTTTTAAATTTCAGTCTATGGAGGAATTGGGAACATGAATTATTGTATTGTTTGACTCTGGATGCCTGTGATCACCGCGCTCCTGCATTTTAGCTTCCAGACCCAAATTGTTCAATGTTAGATAAATAAATATGACATTAAATCAAAAAAATTAAATCAATTAATACAGGTAATATACAATATATACTACAATCATACATTTGTAAAATAACATTTTTAAACTCAGCATTATTTTGAAATGTTGTGTTCTGCTTCTTTCATAAAAACAAAGAGTATATTACAGGTCTTTTTTTAATCACATTTTTTGTATTTCAAAATGACCTTTTTCAAAGTAAACAAAAAGAAATGTGGACTGCATGACGTCTATATAAACAACCAATAGAGACGACCAATAAATTACAATATAAGAGGTAGGTTGATTATATTTTGTTGAATTACAGCTCAAACTCTTTCGCAATGTGTTACATTTTTTGTATGCAATGTATTTTTTACATGTTTAATGAAATAAAGGATGTACTGTAACTGCAGAAAACATATTTTTTTGTTCTTTTGCTAAAGCCAATACCAAAGGCCTATGTGGGCCTCTTCTATCGTTTCTGTATACGCTTTACACATCCTATAGATTTTTTCCGGTTTCTACAGCAATTTGTATTTTGCCTGCACAAATAGGGACGACAAAGTGCCAATCAACCCTTGTTGTTTAATACAGTAGCACACAAAATAGTGAGAACAGATGTAGCAGCAGTAAACTGTATGAATCGAGATATGTGCAGTACACTAATGGCCAGAGCCACCCTGTTGCTGCTGATGTATTTTCTTTTATATACTGTATGAACCCCTGTAAAAGTCACTACAGCATTTTGCGGACAGTTGCATTTTTGACACTTCACACAGGACTCGTGACCATAGAGATGACCGAACATTCGTCACAACCAGGACTCCAAAAGAGGCCATACTGGTAAGTCTTTGTCTGTCTCTTGTTTGATCATTTCTTTTGAGGAATGAGGGACTGGCTGGGGAACACAGGACTCACTTACAGTTTGATTATGCTTGACTTGTTTTTTCATTAGGTGCTGATAGACACAAGCTCCTCCATGGAAGAGGAGTGCTATGCAAGTGCAGAAATAAAGAAGATCAATGTTGTGAAAGAGCTCTTTGACAACTTTGCAACAAGAACCATGGCTTATGATTTTTATCATGTCATCGGCCTCGTGAGTTTCGACTCCCAGGTGAAAATTCTCCACACATTTACAGAAAATCTGGAAAATTTCAAGGTAAAGTCAGTGTTCAGATCTGTCGTAAGTTTATTACAATTTACGTTTGGATGTAATGCAGTAATATACCCTTTTTCACATTGTAGGAACACGTACGCAACATCGATGCAAGTGGGTTTACTCAGCTCTACGACGCCCTGGGACTTGGGGCGTCTGAGTTGGAAAAGGTCAAGACGAGGTTCCCAGATTGCAGACTACACATCATGTGTCTCACTGATGGAAATGATTTGGGGTACATTTCTTCCTCTGTTCTAATCAGTTATGGTACCTTTTATACTTCACGTGTTCGTACATATATTGAACATCTTACTGTAAGCAGTAAGAAAATGTTAGGAGTAACAATGACTTCAAAATGTCAACTAAAGATTATGATGATCTCAATTCTTTCCATAGATCCTCCATGGAGCCAGACGCTGTAACAGCCAAACTGCTGAAATCTGACATCATTGTGGACTCAATCCTTCTTGGAAATGTGGAGAACAATATGCTGCATGGAATCAGCAATGCAACAGGTATGGTATCTTTGAAAGACAGCTTCCTAAATTGAATTCCTGTGATGTACTTATTAAATCTTGCATCAAGTGTAAAATAATGCAATATACAGTATATGCCATCAAACATTCTGCAAATCCAAGACATCTCATCCAACTCATCATTGTAGAGTCTTATTTAATGTTGTTGACTGTTATTTCCCCTTAACATTATTGCATTTTCATGACAAGGTTCAAAGTATTTGACACCAGACAGCTCAAGCATACATCAATTGTTGGTATGATGTTTAGCCTAACACCAGGAGTCACTCTAAATTGTGTTTCCTGGCTGAAAGTCCTAAGCTAAGAGAAAGATCTGGGTGGACCTTTATGCCACAAGCCGTGTTGTCTCTACACGGCTTAGGGAGAGCACATTTAGCTCATTTAGGCATCTGTGTTTTACAAAGTCACAGTTAGCCTTCAGTGTTTTAGTACAGTCATTCCCAAAGACTGGGAGATTTTATTAGGGTCACCAAATAAATTTGCAGAATGTATTTCATAGTCTTTTTTTATATATATCTGTGGTACACCTTTGAACCACATGAGGGAGCCTGAATGTTCGTATTGTTCTAATAATTGTAGCCTATTATAACATTGACTCTAATATGAAAGGTTGCGTACCTTCTGTTTGTTTTACTGATGGGAGGAAAAAAACAAGAGCATGTTAACTCCGCCTAAATGCATTTATTTGGTCTCATTTAAGTACTTAACATGTGTATATGTTTTCAATAGCACGTGCATAAAGCAAAGTTGTGATTTATCAAATGTAAATCTCTTCGAAATAGCAGGTTTACCTATTCAGGATAATATAAGGTGATGCGGAAATGGCAGTAAAAATGGTCAGGAACGTTTTCGCTCTTCTCACGATTTATAGATGAAGCCTATTGAGAATTTGAGAAGTTTTTTCGGGAAGGAAAAGTTTGGTAAACACTTTTCTAGTAAACATATTGTAAGGCAGGAAACTGTATTGTAACTCAAAAGATGTGTTTGGATGGATGTTGATATGTATCCTAAACAGATCTCTATTCAGACACTTGTTAACCTCACATCCACATTGCTTCCAGGTGGTTGCTGTTTCAAACCAAAGACAACCAAAGAGGGTCTGAAGCTCTTTGAGATTGAGACACTTCTGTCTTTGGAGCAGAGGAAACTCAAGGAAAAACTTGACCCGTCTTCCATCAGTCAGGTTAGTTATTGTAGATTGTTTTCCCTCGTTCTATTGATAGTGATATGAAAATGAAGCGCATTACTGTTTAACACAGGCATAAACTTTGATGTGTTGTCTTGATGTGTGTGATTCATTTGTACCTCTCCTTTTACAGCAGAGCTTGTTGAACTTCTTCACTACTATTGGGTATGACGAATGTCCAGAGACATCCTTGCCAAGCCAGATCAACAGCAAAGTGACAGTGACAGAGAGGTGAGTGATAGAAGCAGCAGTTCCATAGAGGCTAATAATAAACCTGGTCAAGTAAGTAGGGCTGGGCGATACGGCTTATAAATAATATCTCGATCATTTTAGACTATATCGTGATATACAATATATATCTCAGTATTAACATATCTTCTCCAAAATAAAATAACATTGATTTAACCCATTGATGCATATGATCATACCAGCGTGATCATTCTAGCAAACTAATCTGAACTCTCATGAGGTGGTGTACTGTCAGATTGGTCCTTGGAAATGTATTCTTATCAAGTTTGACTAATTATTCACAAAATTGAAATTCAATTTTTTTTCTCCGAAATACAGTTTGCAGGCGGTATCATTCATTTTATTTAATATTTCTTTATTTTGTTTTATTTCTTTATTTATTATTAACAGACCGACTTATTGAATTTATGCGTAATTGCTTTCGCTTTCACCGGAAGAATACTTTTATTTTTAAGTATGTTCTTGGTCGATTTTATTTGAAGACAGTTCTTAGACGCTCTTACCATAATGCCTAATAGGTTATATACTTGTACCGCAAAACAACGTGGGGGCTAGTTTGACCGTCTTTTACGAAGTGGAGGCTGACATCTTCCATCACCTTTTCCGACCTCAACATGCTTCATGGCTCGTTTCCTGCTTCCCTTCAGACACAAAATCACACGCCTCATACGCATGCTCATACTCCACACACTCGCCCAGGAGAGTGTGTCTGTGATATGGATGTATAAAGAGAGCAAGAAAGCTGCAGGTGAAGCAAAACACCAAAGCCAGTCTCATGCCGGCGGCTTAAAAAAATTACGTGACGATTAATATACTCGATCTTCGTCATTTACTACATCCCACATAGAACAAGCTGCAATACATTGAGTATATTCGATATATCGCCCACCCCTTACTCCAGTAAGATTATTATATTATCCATTTCCTGATGACCACTTTTATTTACCTGATGTCATACTTTGTCTGAGTTGTCGAACAGAGAACAAGTTGACAGAGTGAAGGTGTCGCACATAAAAAGAGGCATCCTTTGTTAAATTGAACTGATTACTCTGACAATACTTACAAAAAAAATGTGTAAACAAGACAAAGACTCCAGCCTAGCTAGTGGCTGTAAGACATGCTGATGATAAGAAATACATTATTTATTTGTGAAAAAAGAAGTGGTGTAGTCTTTTAGACCTATGATTTCAAATTGCAATAATCCTATTTTTTACTTATTATATTTACTGTCTTCAAGTGTTGGCATTACATTTAAAACATTGATAATCTTTCTAAATAGTGCTCTGAAAAAGAAGGCGAAGGGGAGGTTTCTGGAGAAGGACAAACGTATCCTGGAGGAGCTGAAAAGCCTGCATTGTAACCCACATCCCTTCTTCAGAATCTTTCCATCAGAGTCGGACTTAAGTAAGTGGCATGTTCTCTTATTTCACATGACTGGCAGGGGGTGAAGTTTTAGCCACGTATTGTTATTATATAGATGTACACGATGAGAAATTGCATTGATGCACAATACCCAGTACTGTGTATACCTTGTTTTCAGGTACATTGTTTTTTTATTCATGCAAATAAATGTAGTTTTCAATAGCGACAAGGTTGAAGCTTTTTTGTAATCTTTTCAGCGTTCTGGAGGATTCTCATGCAAGGTCCTCCTGACACACCGTATAAGAAAGGCGTGTTTGAGCTCTACTGCCAGTTTGGTCCCGACTACCCAGCGAAACCTCCACTCGTCCGCTTTGTCACACAAGTATCCTGCCAAAATACAAATTACTAAAAAGTTGCTCATTGCAATTGTTCATCATTAATAAAGTAATGTTATCAGTTAGAAATGTGCATGTTTTCTTAACATGGTAACAGGTGTACCACTGCAATGTCAACAGTGTGGGCCGCATCTGCCACAACATATTTGACCGCAACTACAACGCCCACATCTCCATGAGAGAGATCCTAGAAGCTGTGTATGGACTGCTCATCATCCCTGAGCCTGATGATCCCCTGGACAGGTGAGAGAGATATCAAAATAGCCTCAATTAAGGCTGCTTTCACACCTAACCCATTTGGTTCGGTTAAAACAAACTCAGGTCCGTTTGCCCGGTTAGTACTGTTCATTTTGTTTGGTGTGAAAGCTGTCCATCGAACCCTGATGCGGACCAGAGTCCTGCGGTTTGTTACTCGTTCAGCGCGTGTATTTTCCATATTATTACATCAAAAGCTGTTAAAACTGCTGTGCTTGTATCCGACTCCATGTACTTTGTCAGTTCATTAACTCCATTTAAAAGTGTGACAGCGATCCCACAGTACTCATGTGCGTGTCCGTGCGATTCCTGACGTTCGGACTATGCGTTCGCACTGTTCATCTGCTGCATAAATTTCACTGACTGGAATTTGAGTTCCCTGTCAGTCTGTTTAACTTCAGGGTTACTCCTCTGGTTCGTTTTCGTTTGTAAAAAGTCAGTGTGAACTGAAACTGGACCAGAGCTAAAATGCAACTATATGCATAATTTTATCCTTGGGTCTGGATCAAATGAACCCAACTGGTGTGAAAACACCCTAATATTAAACAATACATTTACCCCAAAATAATACAAAAGCAGTTTTTTTGACATGATACAAACAACTGACAGACATACTGTATGAAACGGTTTCAAAATAGATTTTGATGTTCATGAGTGGCGCCGCTGCTGCCCTATTTCATTCTATAGGCTTGATAGAAATCAAGTACAAACTGTTAAGGGTTTCAAAAACACAATAACAGCCTCACCAGTACAATGAAATGCAGCAGCTCTTTGAAATCATACTGCCATTTTAATGCTATGTTTTTTTGTGAGATTGTGTAAGGAGGTGTTAATTCAGCTCTGTAGAACAAGCAGCGAACACAGACAACGTATTAAAATATATAATGTATCTGACTTACATATTCATTATTTTTCTTTGGAAGCATTTTGGCTGAAGAGTTCCTGACGAACCGTGAGACCTATGAACGAGAAGCCGAGAAACATACAGAGGAAACTGCAGGAAATTCACTGGATGACATGGAGAAAGTAAATGCGCACCAATATATACATATTTGTGGCGGATATCACCTTTTTTATGTCTTACATATATAAATGTGTCTTGCCGGTTTTACATTAAATTACTCTTTTATAGTGTGTCTTTTCTTTGTTTTTATTTAAGGAATTGGTGGAGCCTGTGCCACAGTTCATACCTCAACATCTGATCTGTCCACTCACCAAGAAGATGTTTGTTGATCCTGTGAAAACAGTGTATGGCACCGTGTATGAACGCAAAGCCATTGAGGAACACTTGAAGCAGTGAGTTCATTTACTAAAAATTTGTTACCAAAATAATAACTGATGCCTGTTTAGAAACCACACTTTTACATATGAACTAGGGCTGTCATATTTAATGCATTCATGCAAATTTGTTTTAACGCCACTAATTTCTTTATCGCATTAACGCAATCGATCTTTTGGAGGGTTTTAAAGCTAGAATGAAGATACTGGAATATGAAACTAGAAAACCAACTGAACCAAGATAAGGAGTCCATTGGGACCAACCCTTTCATACTAACCTACAGAGAAGGACACTGAAAATGCTCCAAACTAAATTTTGGCGAGGTAAAACTGTCGTGGACATTTTCAAAGGGGTGAAAATGAGTTCTATGGGTACTCCCGAGTCTCCCCTTTACAGACATGCCCACTTCATGGTAATGATCACATGCAGTTTGGGACAAGTAATAGTTAAGTCAGCACACTGACACACTGACAGCTGTTGTTGCCTGTAGGGCTTGAGTTTGCCATATTATCCATCCATCCATCTTCAACCGCTTATCCGGGATCGGGTCGTGGGGGCAACAGCTCCAGCAGGGGACCCCAAACTTCCCTTTCCCGGGCCACATTAACCAGCTCTGACTGGGGGATCCCGAGGCGTTCCCAGGCCAGAGTAGAGATATAATCTCTCCACCTAGTCCTGGGTCTTCCCCGTGGTCTCCTCCCAGCTGGTCGTGCCTGGAACACCTCCCAAGGGAGGCGCCCAGGAGGCATCCGTGCTAGATGCCCGAACCACCTCAACTGGCTCCTTTCGATGCAAAGGAGCAAGGACTCTACTCCGAGTCCCTCACGGATGACTGAGCTTCTTACCCTATCTCTAAGGGAGACGCCAGCCACCCTCCTGAGGAAACCCATTTCGGCCGCTTGCACCCGCGACCTCGTTCTTTCGGTCATGACCCAACCCTCATGACCATAGGTGAGAGTAGGAACGAAGATTGAACGGTAGATCGAGAGCTTTGCCTTCCGGCTCAGCTCTCTTTTCGTCACAACGATGCGGTAAAGCGAATGCAATACCGCCCCTGCTGCTCCGATTCTCCGACCAATCTCACGTTCCATCATCCCCTCACTCGCGAACAAGACCCCGAGATACTTAAACTCCTTCACTTGGGGTAAGGACTCATTCCCTACCCGGAGTAGGCAATTCATCGGTTTCCTGCTGAGAACCATGGCCTCAGATTTAGAGGTGCTGATTCTCATCCCGACTGCGTCACACTCGGCTGCGAACCGATCCAGTGAGTGCTGGAGGTCGCAGACCGATGATGCCAACAGGACCACATCATCTGCAAAAAGCAGCGATGTGATCCTCAGCACACCGAACTGCAAACCCTCCTCCCCCCGACTACGCCTCGATATCCTGTCCATGAATATCACGAACAGGATTGGTGACAAAGCGCAGCCCTGGCGGAGGCCAACCCCCACTGGAAACGAGTCCGACTTACTGCCGAGGATCCGAACACAGCTCTCGCTTTGGGCGTACAGGGATTGGATGGCCCTGAGAAGTGCCCCCCTCACCCCATACTCCCGCAGCACCCCCCACAGTATATCCCGGGGGACCCGGTCATATGCCTTCTCCAAGTCCACAAAGCACATGTAGACTGGATGGGCATACTCCCAGGCCCCCTCCAGGATCCTTGCGAGAGTGAAGAGCTGGTCCGTTGTTCCACGGCCAGGACGGAATCCGCATTGTTCCTCTTCGATCTGAGGTTCGACTATCGGCCGAACCCTCCTTTCCAGCACCTTGGAGTAGACTTTACCAGGGAGGCTGAGCAGTGTGATACCCCTGTAATTGGCACACACTCTCTGGTCCCCCTTTTTGAAAAGGGGGACCACCACCCCGGTCTGCCACTCCTTAGGCACTGTCACCGACTTCCACGCGGTGTTGAAGAGACATGTCATCCAAGACAGCCCCTCCCCACCCAGAGCCTTCAGCATTTCTGGGTGGATCTCATCAATCCCCGGGGCTTTGCCACTGTGGAGTTGTTTGACTACCTCAGTGACTTCCACCAGGGTAATTGATGATGGTCGCCCATCAGCTTCCAGCTCTGCCTCTACCATAGAGGGCGTATTGGTCGGATTCAGAAGTTCCTCAAAGTGCTCCTTCCACCGCCCGATTACCTCCTCAGTTGAGGTCAACAGTGTCCCATCCTTACTGTACACAGCTTGGATGGTTCCCCGTTTCCCCCTCCTGAGGTGCCGGATGGTTTTCCAGAAGCACTTTGGTGCCGACCGAAAGTCCTTCTCCATGGCTGCTCCGAACTCCTCCCACACCCGCTGCTTTGCCTCCGTCACGGCAGTGGCTGCTGCTCTTCGGGCCCGTCGGTACCCTGCAACTGCCTCCGGAGACCTCCGAGATAACATATCCCGGAAGGCCTCCTTCTTCAGTCGGACGGCTTCCCTGACCACCGGTGTCCACCACGGTGTTCGAGGGTTGCCGCCCCTTGAGGCACCTAAGACCTTAAAACCACAGCTCACCGCCGCAGCTTCAGCAATGGAAGCTTTGAACATCGCCCACTCGGGTTCAATGCCCCCAACCTCCACAGGGATGCCAGAAAAGCTCCGCCGGAGGTGTGAGTTGAAGATCTCTCGGACAGGGGCCTCCCCCAGACGTTCCCAGTTCACCCTCACTACGCGTTTGGGCTTACCAGGTCTGTCCAGAGTCTTTCCCCACCCTCTGACCCAACTCATCACCAGATGGTGATCAGTTGACAGCTCCACCCCTCTCTTCACCCGAGTGTCCAAAACATGCGGCCTCAGATCAGACGATACGATTACAAAATCGATCATCGACCTTCGGCCTAGGGTGCTCTGGTACCACGTACACTTATGAGCATCCTTATGTTCGAACATGGTGTTCGTTATGGACAATCCATGACTAGCACAGAAGTCCAATAACAAACGACCACTCGGGTTTAGATCAGGGAGGCCGTTCCTCCCAATCATGCCACTCCAGGTGTCTCCATCGTTGCCCACGTGCGCGTTGAAGTCTCCCAGGAGAACTATGGAGTCCCCTACTGGAGCCCCATGAAGGACTCCATTCAGGGTCTCCAAGAAGGCCGAATACTCCGAACTGCTGTTTGGTGCATACGCACAAACAACAGTCAGAGTTTTCCCCCCCATAACCCGAAGGCGTAGGGAGGCGACCCTCTCGTCCACCGGGGTAAACTCCAACATAGCAGCACTCAGCCGGGGATTTGTGAGTATCCCCACACCCGCCCGGCGCCTCACACCATGGGCAACTCCAGAGAAGAATAGAGTCCAACCCCTATCCAAGAGTACGGTTCCAGAACCGAGGCTGTGCGTAGAGGTAAGCCCTACCAGATCCAACTGATAGCGCTACACCTCCCGCACAAGCTCTGGCTCCTTCCCCCACAGAGAGGTGACGTTCCACGTCCCCAGAGCCAGCCTCTGCTGCCCGGGTCCAGTCCGTCGAGGTCGCTGGCCTTCATTGCCACCCGTGTGACAGCGCACCCGACCCAAGCGGTTCTTCCCGCAGGTGGTGAGCCCACAGGATGGAGAGGAGGAGGGGGGTGCCACGTTGCCTCTTCGGGGTATCCCCAGCCGGGCTCCGTGGCAAGCCCGGCCACCAGGCGCTCGCTGATGGGCCCTCCGTCTGGGCCTGGCTCCAGACGTGGGCCCCGGGCTTCCTCCGGGCCGGGTAACTCTTCCTCTGCCTCGTGTCGTCATTTGGGTTTTGTGAACCATTCTTAGTCCGGCCCCTCACCTGAGACCAATTTGCCATGGGAGACCCTACCAGGAGCACGAGGCTCCAGACAACACAGCCCTCAGGGTCATAGGGACACGCAAACCTCTCCACCACGTTAAGGTGATGGTTCCCGGAGAGGTGCCATATTATGATTTGAGCATATTTTTTATGCTAAATGCAGTACCTGTGAGGGTTTCTGGACAATATTTGTCATTGTTTTGTGTTAACTGATTTCCAATAATAAATATATACATACATTTGCATAAAGCAGCATATTTGTCCACTTCTATGTTGATAAGAGTATTAAATACTTGACAAATCTCCCTTTAAGGTACATTTTGACCAGATAAAAATGTGCGATTAATCCCTATTAAATGTTTTAATCAATTGAAAGCCCTAATATGAACCCTTCTTTTAATTGCACTTGAACACAAAAACTCATCAGCTGCATTACCATGTATTTTCATCGTTAACTGTACGCTCTTTTGCAGACACCAGTACGAACCGACGGCTGGCCCAGAACATGCGCTTGACATGAGCTTCATCAGAGCAGACCAGGACATGAAGAAAATGGTGATGGATCATCGCTCTCGTCAAATTCAGTTTGACGATCCAGCTGTGTAGTTTTACATCAGGTTCATGTGAAAAAGAAAAATTTACTTTATTACTCAAACTTATGCTTTATCTATACAAGTTTGTTCTGCCAGTTGGGAACGATTAGTGTAGGTTATTTTATCTCCTTTCCTGACATCACTTCGACTTTATATGAACAGTGACGGGCAGTTATTTGTTTTCTCTGTTGAGATGCTTGTGTTTGGGGTTCATTGTTGCTTTTAACTTTTGATTGTTGAATTCACTTTTGCATGCTTTACTATTTCCTTATTCACTGTTTTAGCACTCAATCATGTTGTATGTAACATTTTAAATGTTTTTCTTGGAGTTCAGTTTGCATTGCATTTGTCTTACTAGTGATAACCGAAGAATGAAGGATGAGAGTAATTGAGAGAAGGACGGAGCATTTTTTCTTTCATCAATATACAAGATACAGAAATGCTTCTTTTCTTTAAGTAATCCATGTTGAAGCTCATGTGTATGCAGGTGAGCCATAGCCCTATCTTTATAAGTGAAAGTAACAACTAATATTTCTGACTTTGATGCAAAGATTATTAAAGACAAATAATTTCTCAATAAAATGTATCTGGTTGTTGTCAACTTTCAAATAGTTCTATATAGTATAAATAGTATATAGATAGTAAAACATTACAATTTGGACATACAATATGTTACATTTTTAATTAACATGAGACAGTTTGTGAAGTTTATAAACTCTGTCACATGCACATTAAAATAGTTTGGGTGATAGCTTAAAGTGACAATAATAAAACTGCAAGACACTTATAATAAAAACTGTTGAAGATGAAAACATAAAGGTAAAAGTTCTAAGATTGATATTAATTTGATGATTCTTTTCCAAATAGGACAGATGATGGCTCACTAAGACTCAGTCAGTAGTTAGGCTTCAGCTTTTCACATTTATCTCCAGTACGTGACTTACATGAACTGAATAATTAATACGGTATTATTATTGTTGGGTGTTAGTAATATTAAATTAATTATTTATTATAATAAGCTATATATTAAATAATTATAATCTATATATAATATTAGATTTTAGATATATTGATTATAATTATATATATGTATATATATGTATATACATATACATATACATACATACACATATATATATATATATACACATACATATATGTATGTGTATATATATATACATATATACACATACATATATACATATATATGTATTATCATTATTATTATATTATTAATTGTGCATACTATGGAACCAATCACAGCTGCCCAGTCTGCCTCTACGTCACGCCCCCAAACAAGAGAGGAAATGAATCACTTCAAATTAAATTTCCTCGAATTAAGAAAACAATATTAAAGGCCTACACGCTATACTAAAGGGTCATTTCACAACATTCTAAACGGATTCATTAAAATATAAATCCTGTCATTCATGTCTGTACGCTTTGTTCCCGATTTAATGTCGAAAACACCTGCGCCAGCTTTTATTTTGAAGGCTTTAGCCGGAAGTGTATTTAACAGTGTATGTAGAGCTTCCGGTTTTCCACACACGCACAGTGCTGGATTGAATGTTGTCGACTCTGCAAGTCTGAGTGGAAACACACAGCAGGTGAGTTTCACTGGATTTCTCATAAAAGTCTAAATCATTATTGTCTTTACTTTGTCATTATTAAGTTAAACTCTTGTCTGACAAAGCAGTACTGTCAGACTATAGTACTAACTAGACTAAAGGCAGTGATTTCATGTACACTAGTTCTGCAGTCATGGCACTGATTTCTTTAGTTAATTATTAAATACGATTTTATGTCGCTAGCAATAATCTCAGATTCAGCATAGCCTTGGTAACAACACCTTTAGTGGGTGGGATTAGTGTATATAATATGTTTTAATCTTTTGCTCTGAGCTGATCATGCACTGAGAGGTTGAGAGCAGCAGCACCTGCCTTTCCTGCAGAACCTGTTCACACAAATCAGTTAACAGGTATCCGCCTGAAAACTTCCTTTTGAAACAGTCAAGTTGAATGTGAATGGATCTGTTATCTGTGTTGTGTTTAATGCCAAATAATGGAAGAATTACCTTCAGAATGGGCCACAACTTTCATCTCAACATTAAGATAAGATAAGATATTCCTTTATTATGAGTCCAGCAGTGGGGAATTGTGCAGTGTACAGCAGCAAAGGGGATAGTGCAAAAAACAAGATGCATCAGCTAACACAGTAAAACAAGAGCTAAACAAAGTGTAACAAAATATGAACCATTTAAATAGAAGGGAGAATAAAAAAGGAGCAGTATATACAGTGGAAAATGATATTGCACATTATGAATTACACCTGAGTAGTACTGATGTGGTCTACTGGGAGCAGTAAGGGGAGTTCACCTTGGATTAAATCCATTGAAACACACCAACATACTGCAGGTTTATGTGGTTGAAACACTACACAGTCTTTCCTCTTACTTTTCTCAGAAACATTAATTGAAATACAAATGCCTGGATAAAAAAAAGATGAGAATTATAATAATAATCTTTATTTATGGAGCACTTTTCAAAGCCCATGCCCCCAAAAAACAGACATGTCATAAAATAATAATTATTATTATAAACATTATTTAAAAGAAATAAAAGACAGTTCAATTACTTGCCTTATTATTATTGGCCATTATAAAAATCAATCACTGTGATCTGATGGGCATTGAAGTGAGCCTTAAGCAGATACAGAGCCCCTGTTTGCCATTTGTGTTTCTGAGCCAATCAGAATATAATTTGCTATAACACTATTTAGAAAAAAAGCTGATTTAATTAAAAAAAACAAAAAAAACTTTTAAAGCCAGAAAATCTGAGACAAATTTGGACAAATTATTGAAATTAGGTTCAGAAATGCCTGTTTTCCTGAAGACATTTTCCCTTAGAACTGCCAGTCAAAGCAACACATCAGAAACCAATAACAGCTAAAACATGCAACAATGCAAATTGGGCATTAATCTAAGAAATAGATTATTTATATAGCGTTAATAGTAGCTGATATTAAGATTGTTACTTGGTCATTTTCTTTAATGTAATGTAGCAATATGATGAGTACAAGCTGTAGAATAATTCATTAAGATTTTCACTTTTACCTGTCGTAAAAACATTTTTTTATTTTTTTTTATTTCTTAAATAACAGGAATCAAACACCATAACTATCATACATCTACCTCAGCTTGGCTTATTTAATTATACACATCAGATGGTGCGGCAGTAGCTCAGTACGTGGGGACTTGGTGGGGACTTGGCTCGGGAACCGGGGGGTTCAAATCCTCGGACGGACCAAATACGGACTGTGGAGACATGCCAGTTCGCCTCCTGGGCACTGTCGAGGTGCCCTTGAGCAAAGTGCTGTATCCCCAAACTGCTCCATGGGCAGCTGTATAGTAGCTCCCCACTGCTCCTAATACTAGGATGGTTTAAATGCAGAGATTAAATTTCACTGTGTGTGCTGTGCTGTGTACAATACAATGTGTGACAATTAAAGCTGATTTACATTTACATCAAAGTAACCCCACTACCTTCTCTGTCCTTTCTCCAGAGAGATGTGGTGGGTGCTGTGGGTGCTCGCCGCCTTGCTGGCTCTCTTCTCCACTTTTGATGTGTGGTACTTCCTCCGGGTAGCTGCTGTGGTCCTCCGAGCCTGGTTCCAGCCTCCAATCTGGGACGTCACAGCAGAGCAGATCCGAACAAGCCGGGTCACTTCCAATGACATCGACATGTGCCACATGAACAATGCTCGTTACCTGCGGGAGTGTGACTTTGCCCGCTTCTCTCTCTACATGCGTAACGGTGTGTTCAAGGCACTGCGAGCACTCAAAGCTACAATGGTAGTGGGTGCCACCACCATCCGTTACCGCAGGGCTCTGTATATAGGCGAGGGGTACGAGCTGCGGAGTCGCATCGTCACTTGGGATGACAAAGCTTTTTTCCTGGAACAGAGATTTGTGTCAACAAAAGATGGGTTGGTGTGTGCCGTAATGTACTGCAAGCAGAGCATCATACGCAGCAGCCCAGACAAGATCTTGGAGCACCTGTGTAAGCGGAAGGTAAGGAATGAATGATTAAACACACATGCAAATTTGACTCCGATAATTGATATCAAACATTGAGTCTATGGTGTGCTTCTTGCAGGTGGAGTGCCCTGAGTTTCCGGAGGACCTTCAGCACTGGGTCAACTTCATCTCCGCCAGCAGCCAGACCCTCAGAGCCGAGAGTGGACTAGAGGAGAAGAACAAATAAGACATTACGTGGACAACTTTAAGATTGGCTTTTTGTGAAACCGCTAATTCACCAGCTCAGGATTAAAAAAGACATTTGTCTTCTGTTCAGAATTACTTGATTTAAACACACTTGTGCCTACTACACACTAAATTAGCTTTACTTGGAGCCTAATTCTTACCAATGTCAACACTACAAGAACTAGCACACCAGACTGTTTTGAGAGGCTGGAAATTGATTACTTATTCAATAATAATAATAATAAAGTAATAACATTGTATAAAGTGTATCTTTGTGTACTATGACAGCAATAAAACAAATCAGTTTTGAAGCAAATGTGAGACTGTAAAAACAGTTTGTTATACAGTATAACACAGCTAAATCAGTGATAGTGGTCCCAAATCAGAAATAGATGCAAAACAGCAAATGAGAATTTGACCTACGGTATTATAAAAATTAAGAAGTACAGTGACAAGAAAACTGGACTAAATGTAACATCAGACACACAGTTATACTGTCTCTCTGTAGTGGAATGTACCAGGTAGAAATAAACAAATCACCAGAGACGGAGCAACTACACAGTAATTTATGTAGTAAACAGATTCCACAAGAGCAATAAAATACCTAACATTAACAGTGAGCTATAATATTACAATAGCAACACATTAGTTTAAAGATGCAAACATTTCCTTGGTCACAGATCTGACAAAAGGCTGTAACAATGTCAGTGGTGGTTGCAATAGCAACCCACTACCGGTTGCAAAATACACCGATTTTTGTCTAAGCTCTTAAAAGTATTTTTAGGTTTTGTTTCCAACTACATCAATTGTTTTTCTTCTGTCTTTATAGCAATACTTTCTGGTGTGATATGTATTTTTTATTTGATTTTTATTTAACCTTTATTTAACCAGGTAGTACTCATTGAGATTAAGAATCTCTTTTGCAAGAGAGACCTGGCCAAGACAGCAGCATTTAAACATACATTAAAGTTTCAGACGCCACAACATAAAACAAATGCAAAATAATTACATAGCATAATATCATACAAAACACATTAAAATCAAGTGTTTGAAGCCAACGTTAAAGTGAAAATATTCAGAAACACAGACAACTCTCGATTGACTCTGCTTATAGGTCTTTCATTAATGAAATGTATGATTGGCTGGAATCAAAAATATTTTCTCTCCCCCATTTTACTAGAAAGTATATTTCATTTACTTTATGTATTTTTGTACTTTTTTTTAATCCATAAAGGTATTAAGAACCCGTATTGGTGTTTTTTTTATGAGAGAACTAGCTACTGTGTTGCATATGAAAAGGAAAACAGCAGAAAAATTCGTTATTTTTTTGTCTTTTATAAGTAGTAATTCTGGTTGCATTGTGTGCTCCATTTTCTGAAGAACTAGTATCATCATATCCATATATTGTTTTTCTACTTCAATAAAAAAGTATTTATCAAAAAAACCGACACTGTAGGAGTTAACTAACTCCAGAAGATGGCAGTGATGCACCACAGAATGCCAGCTGCAGTTAAAGCTCAAAGAAGAAGAAGAAGAAGAAGAAGAAGAATTATTGCTAAGACTGCACAGAGGGGGTATAGATATATTATTCTGTTGGGGGGGTTGAAGGCACCAGGAAGGCACTATTAATGTATTATTGTATTTTTATAGTATTATTAATGTTCTTAAGAGACACAGGATTGGTGGGTAGAATTTTTTTTATTTTTTTTTTTTATTATTATTTCAAAATTACAGTATACATAGTAACAGCAGAAATCATTAAGAACATTTACATACAGAAGAAGCATAGCGAAAACATAAACAAAGAGCTGTGCCAAACATAAAAGGACAACAGAAATGAAACAAAACCAACATAAAAAAATTAATTAATTCAAAAAATTAAAAAAAAAAAAAAAGAAGAAGAAGAAAATTGTTGACAGATAAAGATCCATTTCCTTCATAAATACAAAGAAATTAGGCTTTTTTTTTGGTAAATTTACACTTGTGAATGTGGAACTTCGCGAGAATTCAAATTAAATTAATAAGAAAAAATGCATTACTGTCTTTGTCACTGTAATCATAGCAACCAAATATAATATTTCTCAAATATAGTGCAAAATCTAAATAACAAGTATAAAATTATTGACATCTTTCCACAATTCACATGTAAATCTACAGGACCAGAAAAAATGAGAGCAAGTTTCAGGATGTGATTCAGCAGAAGGAACAATTTACATCTATATGTCACTCTTTAACTTGTGAGTGGGTAGAATTTAAGAGTAGCAGTAATGTGTAAACTGACATGATGTTACACCCTCTTGTACAGTAGGTGGCGGTATGCAGCTTAAAGTTGGTTGCGATCCGCCAGTAAACTGAGAGAGGAAGAAGAGCTAGTGTCGTCACAGACCCGGTAGTCATGTTCATTCATCCTACCGGTTTCTTCAAGTTACACCGCACATCGCATCCCATGGTAGCACTCTCTTCTGGACGCACGGTGAGCGCTACAGCCACAACAACATAATTATACAGTATTTGTGGTTATTGATTAAATTTTGAGAGTGAGAAAACGTAATATAATAGCGACTTTCATGCGTCCAGAGTGTATCTCTATACTGCAAGGCCACACACTGCAGGCAGCTAGCAGCTAGGCTAACAGATTCAGCTGTCACAGCAGGTTGGTTCATCTGAACTGAACTGAGCTGTTCAAGGTTGAAGTGGATGATTATTATGGGGATGTGATGCTTCAATATTTGTAGCTATAATATTAAGCCAGCGAGTGAAAAAAACTCTACTAAACTCTTGTTTTTCTACACATCTGCACTGACATTGATGAGGTCAAAGGAGCATTTGGTTAAATGTTGAGTGTGGTCATGATGAATTTAGTAAACAGCTTCTTTATGTAAGCTTTTTTTTTTTTTTTTAAGAAAATTTCTCAGTCATAAACTTTGGAATTGCTATTGTAATATGTGACATAAGTTGCCTTTAAATTAGTTTTTGATTCTTGTCACTGATATGTATTAAAATAGTATATTATTAGAATATAATATACCATGCTATACTTAAAAAAATAAATAATAATATATATGTATATGTGTATATGTATATGTATATGTGTATATATATATATATATATATATATATATATATATATATATATACATGTATATATATGTATGTATATATACAGAATATATATACATACATATATGCTATTGTAATATGTGACATAAGTTGCCCTTTAAATTAGTTTTTTATTATTGTCACTGATATGTATTAATATAATATATTATTAGAATATAATATACCATACTGTACTTTAAAATATATATATATATATCTATAGATAGATAGATAGATAGCTAGATAGTAACTTTATTGATCCCGAGGGACATTCAAGTTTCCAGCATCACAGTTCCATAGTGCAAAACATGTTAGTAAAAAGGCAGTAAAAAAGTTAATAGTGCAAAGTACAAAAAAATATACCAGATATAAAAACACAAGGAGATGAAGAAAACTGTTAAAACTGAATATAGTGCAGGGTAACAGCTGTGATACACGACTATTAAAAAAAGTGAAGTGTATATATATATAGTGCAGAAGAAATATATATATATATATATATTGTATTCAATTCTATATTGTGTTATATTGCTGTGCTATTTATTTTACTTTCTCTATTCATCTGTATTATTGCTGTCATTGTGCTGCTACAACAACCAAATTTCCCCGCTGGGAATCATTAAAGGTTTATCTTTTTTGGACTGTCATTCCAGAGAGATGTTGCTGCTGGTGCTGGGTGCCCTCCTCCTGCTCTTCTGCACTCTGGATGTATGGTACTTCCTACGGGGGGCCCAGGTGTTCATCCAGGCGTGGTTCCAACCCAGAATATGGGACTTGCTGGCTGAGCAAAGCATTGATGGCATGGTCCTTCCACATGATTTGGACTACATGGGCCACATGAACAACTCCCGATATCTACGGGAGTGTGACTTTGCCCGCTTCCACCATTACATGCGAAACGGGCTGTTCATAGCCTCGCGCAAACTGGGGGCCAGAATGGTGGTAGGGGCCTCCACCATCCGGTACCGGCGCTCCCTGGCCTTCCGTGAGGCTTTTGAGATTCGGACCAAAATAGTGGGATGGGATGAGAAGGCGTTTTATGTGGAGCAGCGCTTTGTGTCCAAGAAAGATGGTTTTGTCTCTGCTGTCATGCTCTGCAGACAGAATGTGGTGCACTGCAGCCCGGAGACCATCATCGAGTTTGTCTGCAAAAGGAAGGTGAGGAATGGCAAAAAGTATTTGTATGACTGTAGTAGGGCTACAACTGATGATTATTTTCATCACTGATTAATCTGCTAATCATTAATCGTTAATCACGTCATAAAACTACTGAAAAATGCATTACAGTTTCTTAAAGCCCAAAGTGGTGTTATCAAATTGTTGTTTTTTCCCCAAACAACACTCAAGAACATAAAAATATTCTTTTTACTATTGAATTAGACAAATAATAACAGCAGATTTGCAATGTTGAGGAGCTGGATGTAGAAAATATTTGGTAGTATTGTTTGAGAAATAACTTAAAGGGATAACTGACCATTTTTCCGTCGATGGAATGATTGAATAATCAATCATTTCAGCTCTACTGTTTGGCCTAAAAAGTAGTGAAAAACATCCATCACACATTCTTAAAACCCAAGGTAAATCCTTCAAATGTTATGTTACATTATGTGCAACTGGCTGTCCAAAATCCAAAGATATTCAGTTTTCTATCACACAAGACAAAGAAGAACACATTTTGGGAAGCTGAAACCTGGGAATGTTTTGCATTTTCCTTAAAAACAAAAACCTTAAAATGATCAAACTTGTTGCTAATTAATTGTCTGTCAATTGACTAATAGTGTCAGCTCTAGACTTTGACTTTATTCTACTTTGGCGTTCTGCTAACTTTGTGTTGGTGTGCAGATCGAGTGCCCCGAGCTTCCTGAAGACCTCAAACACTGGATCAGCTTCATCTCAGCCAGCAGCCAGGCTCTGAGAGCAGAGAGCGGACTGGAAGAGAAGAACAAGTGAAACCCCACGCCATGACACCATGTGTCATGAGTGTAGGTCCACATATCATTAGCATTGCACGCACAGTATACATACATGCACACAAACAGTTAAACATCGTACTTTAGAGAGTTTTTAGTTGACTTACAAGATTCCATTTATCTCTGTTTTTGGTTCGATCCTTCCTGCCGTATATTTTTTTTTATGATGTGAACAGATATATTGAACTTATGAAAACTTGAACCGTAGGGTATTCCATGTTTTAAAACGCACCGTGCATTGGCATCGTATTGAAAGTTCTCTCAGAATAAAGTGACACAAGAACATAGCTTTATCCTTGCAGATTATAGACTGGCATTAGACATCTTCATTTTCATTTTAGCAAAATCCTCGAACTTCAGATAAGCATGTAGAGCGAAATTTAATCTTCCACCGACATCGATGCATGTTTTAAAACAAACATCCGATTTTTTTTGTGCCTGTTTCTCTTGATTAGCCGTAGTTTACAGTTATGATCAGAGAATTATTCATTTTTACAAGAAGAAAGTGTAGGTGTGATGAAATACTTGAATGGACATAATGAACATGTACTGACAATTATATTCCCATCAGCATTTTGTATAGAAGTAACCCAAGTGAGTAGACAAACAATCGACCTCAAAGGGAATGTTTGATTTTGAAGGATCATTTAAACAGTACTGTATCGTTCTTTTACCGAATGTCTAATACATGCATTTAAAGGGCGGGCTTTATGATTGGAATTGCATGTAATTTGAAGAGAAGGTGCTCAAATTAAAATTAACAGGCATAATGCTGATATGAGGTTGCTGGCAACTTTTCAGAACCTGCAACGCAAAAGAACCACTGATGTTAGGATGATGCTTGGCCTTTTGAAATGTGGAACCTTCCCTTTAATGCATCAAAGCTTTATTTTGTGACCAAAGTAATGTATTGTTCTGTATGAAGAGGAAACAACCTGTCGAACCTGTTATTTATGTTGTTGATACACTGAAAATGATTTGTTTGAAGATGTTCACTGTCCTTTTATTTTCCGCACTTATATTATTTATGATCTATTGAAATGGGTTAATGTACCAAACTTTATTTATTGTGTTTGTTAATTATTTAAAGGAATTTTAAATTAAAAATGCATTGGAAACTATGTTTCTGTGACTGGGCTTGCCTTTTAAGTGCTTGTTATTCATCAATAACCCGAGCTACTAATGTACTGTGGTTTGCGGTACTATATTGAAGACCAGTATTTGTACCTCACTAAGTATTTACAGCTCAATAAGGCTACTGGATATGTATATTTGACCAGTACAGTAAGCATGTGAAGTATGTTCTTCAGGAACTCAACAAATTGAAGCGGATGTTTACTCTCTACACACAGCTCTTTTTTACCCCTGAAGTTTCTGTGTTGAAGAATTTGTTTCCTTTTTGGTCAAACTAGATGTCGGTGCCCTGTGGCGTTCCTTTAGATGAAGTTAAATGTACTTTCTTTCCAGAGTGTAGTACATGGCTTTTGGCAGTGGTGGAAAGTGTATATTAAATTATTTCTTTTTCATAATGATTTTAACAAAACATGAGACATCGTTATAGATTAAACTACCTAACAATATATAAAGTAGTTTAAAATGAACTCCATCTTGATCAGTTACAACATAAAGATGCTGTTTACACGTTAATACATCAGTAATAATAATGTCTGTTGTAATAAAAGACTTTGAAATGGGATCGGATGGAGGAGCTTTACTTGTAATTGAATATTTATTTTTATTCTTTCAAAATATACATTAAGTATTACCAGTGGCGGAATAAGTACTCCGATCTTTAGCAATACCACAGTGTAGAAATACTCCGTTACAAGTAAAAGTCCATCATTCAAATTGTTACTTAAGTAAACATACAAAAATATTACTATCAAATAAACTTAAAGTACAAAAAGTAAAAGTATTCATTATGCAGAATGGCAGAAAAATGTGTGATATTGTTGAATCATAATCATCGACCTTTTATGACACTGTGGTGGCATCTACCATTTTTAATGGAGTGGTCTGCTGGGGCAGCAGCATCCCAGCTGCGGACAGGAAGAGACTAGACAGAGTGATCAGGAAGGCCAGCATCTCGGCTGCGGAGAGGAAGAGACTAGACAGAGTGATCAGGAAGGCCAGCTCTGTCCTGGGATGTGCCCTGGACCCAGTGGAGGTGGTGGGAGAGAGGAGGACGGTGATGGCTAAGCTGTCATCCATGATGGAGAATGACTCCCACCCCTTGCAGGACACCATCTCAGCACTGGAGAGCTCCTTCAGCGACAGGCTGCTCCACCCAAAGTGTGTGAAGGAACGCTATCACAGGTCATTCCTTCCTGCAGCTGTCAGACTCCACAACCAGCACTGCTCCCAGTAGACCACAACCAGCACTGCTGCCAATAGACCACAACCAGCACTGCTCCCAGTAGACCACTTACGCTTACACACACAAAAACTGACAATAACTGTCTGATAATATCATTATCATTATTACTACTAAGGTGTAATTCATACTGTGCAATATTTTCAGGTGGAATTTAATTTCATTCTCATTGTGCAATATCATTTTCCACTTGTGCAATTTTGTTAATAGTCTGTTTATTGTCAATACTGTATATACTGCTCCTATTTTTATACTTCCTTCTATTTAAATGGTTCATATTTTGTTACATTTTGTTTAGCTCTTTTAGCTGATGCATCTTGTTTTTTGCACTATCCCCTTTGCTGCTGTACACTGCAAATTTCCCCACTGCGGGACTAATAACGGAATATTTTATCTTATCTTATCGATGCATATAGATGCAATAAAGTCTTATCTTTAATAATAATAATACATCATAATTTATTTGTTGATGACATAACATTTCAAACCTTCTTGTAATGTGTACAGATCCGGACTAATGTGGTCTTGGTTGCGAAAAACATGTGAAATTGCCATTTCTTCATGTTTTTTAAAAGTAAAATAACCCAGTTTCACTAATCTAATCTAGTCCAATATTAAACCAAAAGAGCTGCATTACTTGTTGATCTAGACCTGGTCTAAAACATAAAAGGACAACAGAAATTAAACAAAACCAACATAAAATAATAAATAAATAAAAAAACACAATAAAAAATAAATAAATAATAATAAAAAAAGACCACGACAGAGTATGACAATTATTTCACTTAAAAGCTTTAAAAATATTGCATACATTCATTGTTTTCATTGCTTTTTTGTTATGTGAGGAAGAAATTGTTGACAGATATAATTCCAGATACTGTCATTTAAAAAAAAAAAAAAAAGATTAAATCCCCTGCTTCCGTTTCCGGTGACGCCTCTGCTCTGACCACGCCCCCTACGTTTCACTTCCTGTAAACAAAGCAGCAGCTCTCTGTCAGAATATCTTTAAAGTTTTCAGGTGAAATTATTGTCATACTCTCTCGTGGTCTTTTTGTATTATTATTTATTTACTTTTTTTTTTTATTGTGTTTTTTTTTTTTTAATTTTATTTTATGTTGGTTTTGTTTCATTTCTGTTGTCCTTTTTTTGTTTGGCACAGCTCTTTGTTTATATTTTCGCTATGCTTCTTTTGTATGCAAATGTTTTAAATGTTTTCTGCTGTTACTATGGATACTGTCATTTTTAAATAAAAAAAATAAAAAAGATTAAATCCCCTGCTTCCGTTTCCGGTGACGCCTCTGCTGTGACCACGCCCCCCTACGTTTCACTTCCTGTAAACAAAGCAGCAGCTCTCTGTCAGCTGGATTCCTGTTGTGTGTTTTCACTCTAAATCTAATCCAACGCCAAACTTCAGCGTGTTTTCGACGATGGCTCAAGCCGGAGTGGTTCTGGACAAGGACCAGCTGAACTGCTCGGTGTGTCTGGACGTGCTGCGGGACCCTGTGACGATCCCCTGCGGACACAGCTACTGCTCGGGCTGCATCAATAACTACTGGGACCAGGACGACTACCTGGGCATCTTCGTGTGTCCGCAGTGCAGACACAGCTTCAACCCGAGGCCGGTGCTCAACAGGAACACCATGCTGGCCGACGTGGTGGAGAAATTCAAGAAGACTGGACTCCAAGAAGTCCCCACGACGACGCCGACGTCTGTGAGCCAAAGCTTCGCTGAGGCCGACGACGTGTGCTGCGACGTGTGCACCGGGAGGAAACACAAAGCTGTGAAGTCCTGTCTGGTGTGTCTGGCCTCCTACTGCGACGTCCACCTGCAGCCACACTACGAGTCCGCTGCCTTCAAGAAACACAAGCTGGTGTCGGCCTCCAAGAAGCTCCAGGAGACGATCTGCGGTCGACACGACAAGCTGCTGGAGGTGTACTGCCGCACCGACAAGCAGTGCATCTGCTACCTGTGTCTGACGGACGAACACAAGGGCCACGACACGGTGCTGATTGAGGCCGAGATGCAGCAGAAGCAGGTAATCGATTCAATCAAATCATCTTGATTGATTCAAGATAAGGCTGGTGGTCTAGGCTGGTATATAGACCTGGTCTGATGTGATCTACATGGTGTAAACGCAAATACAAATTACAAATTGCTTAAAGGCTTCACAACTTTTTTGTATTATATTTCAGGAAATAAACATATTCAATATAAATATATGGACAAACAGAAATTCACAGCAACACACACAAATATACATTTGTTCCACATTAAATAAAATAAATAAAACAAGTACAATACATTAAAAATACCCAAAGTATAATGTTTTAATATCTGCAAAATCTCTGTCTTGGTTGCGGAAAAAAATGTGAAATTGCCTTTTTTCCCCTGTTTTTAAAAGTAAAATAACCCATTTTCACTAATCTAATCTAGTCCAATATTAAACCAAAAGACTGCATTACTTGTTGATCTAGACCTGGTGTGATGTGATCTACATGGTGTAAAAGCTGTGAGATGTCTTTTACTTCTGTTTTTACAAATTCCTTAAAGGCTTCACAACTTTTTTTGTATTTAATCCTAAACAGTTAGATCAAGGTCTGTTTTTTAGGAAATGAACATATTCAATATAAGTATATATGGACAAACAGAAATTCACAGCAACACACACAAATATATATTGGTTCCACATTAAATAAAACAACTACAATACATTAAAATACCCAAAGTATAATGTTTTGATATCTGCAAAATAAATACAATTTCAAACCTTCTCGTAATGTGTACAGATCTGGACTAATGTGGTCTTGGTTGCGGAAAAAAACTGTGAAATTGCCATTTCTTCCTGTTTTTAAAAGTAAAATAACCCAGTTTTTCCATAATCTAATCTAGTCCAATATTAAACCAAAAGACTGCATTACTTGTTGACCTGGTCTGATGTGGTCAGCATGGAGAAAAGGGTACAAAATGCAGTTTTTCCTGTTTTAACAAATTACTTAAAGGTTTCACAAACTGGATTATCTAGAGTGTCCATGATAATCAAATCTAAAATTGAAATGTCTAAATAGATTCCTTTTTTTAATCTAATGTGTCTAAAGTCTGATATGGTCGAGGCCAAGTTTTTTCCTGCCACTGTCGCATAAGAATGCAAGCTCTTTGGGGGTCTCTTGTTGGGTCTCTCTAAATTATAGAGTATAGGTCTGGACCTGCTCTATATGAAAAGCGTCTTAAAATAACTTCTGTTATGATTTGACACTGAATTGAATATGGTCTTGATGGAGATAAAGCAATGAAATCTACTTTCTATTTTCATAAACGGAGTAAAGGCTTCGCAAATCTGGCAAGATATTTTAAACAGTCTCTAGAGAACAATATAATGAATCCAGTAGTCGTTGTATTTGCAAAATCCAGCACGTAGTAATGGAACCATAAAGATGCTGAGATCTCCATGAAGTGAAGAGGGACTTTGATTTCATTTTTCATAATATTTTTCCTCAGAGGCAGATTGGTGACATGAAGCAGAGCTCTCAGCTGAGAATTCATGAAAGGGAAAAGGAAGCCCAGGAGATCAGACAAGCCATTTTCTCTCTCACTGTAAGTGGCAACATCCGGCTCGGTCTGATATATAAATACAGTAGATCGCTACATAGATGCTAAAAATATGTCTCACCTCTTCCAGAGTTGTGTGAACAGTTCATAATTAGACAATTTAGACAATGCCTGCTGTATGTTGCTTTGTGTCTCCCTCCAGCGCTCTGCTCGGGCAGCAGCCGAGGAGACCGACGCTGTCTTTACCGAACTGATTCGGTCGATCGAGCTGAAGCGTTTCGAGGTGAGAGAGCTGATCAAAGCCCAGGAAAAGACCGCCGTCAGTCAGGCCGAGCAGCTGCTGGAGAAGATGCAGAAGGAGATCGCTGAGCTCAAAAAGAACGAGGCTGAACTGGACAAACTTTCCCACACTGAGGACCATGTCCGTTTCCTTCAGGTAACAACGCCCAGATTGTAGTGGAAAGGGAGAATAGAGAAAGCTCAACACTATACATAAAAAAAACCAAATGGGAATCAGCTAAAGAAATTTCAGACGAAGAATGGTAAAAAATGTGTTTGACACAAAGTTTGTTTGGCAGAATCTGACTAGGTTCTTTTTATATATATATATATATATATAATAAAACACCATCAAATAAACAATTTTTTGCATATTGAGTACTTTTGATACTTAAAGGGACTGTTTGTAACTTCTTACACGTATAAATCTACCGGGTCGGGATCCCATGCGCACTCGCGTGTGGCCGGAGTCTCTGCTCCTCTGCCTGCTTGCCTCACTCACACACCGCGCGAGTTCTCGCACCACCTCTAGACGTGAACGCGCGCTCACTACACACTGCAGAAGAGTTAGTTTAGCTCTGAGAATATCTAGTGAATGTACAGTGGACGTTTGTGCAGAAATAACTGCTGCAGCTCCTCCAGACCAACAGTGGTTTCCCGTGTCTTGTGAAGTGACGGGGCTCCGCAGCAAGAAACGTTATCGTTTCTGACCGGGTGCCGGAGGGAGACACCGGCACCCGGTCGGAGACGCTAATGTTTCTCTTCCTGCTTCAGCCCCGGAGGCTGAGGCAGGAAAAGCCAACACTAGGATCAGCACTGATTTATGGAGAGACCTTTGTCTGGTCAGCTAACATTACTGCCAAGCAGCTGAAATATAGAGTGATATTGTGGTTTTAGCTGACGTGTGTCGCCTCACTGTTTTGAGCGATGCTCGTTCGTGTCTATTAAGAGCGAGCAAGCGCGAGCCCGATGCTGACTTTCGTTGACTTAACGGCCACAGGTGTCATTGTTAACAAGCAATTCTGAAAGTTACAAATAGTTCCTTTAAGGTATATTTTGCTAACAATACTTTTCCACCACTGGACACTAAATGGGCTGATTTTTTTCTCAGATTTCCAACACCTCAAACTCTCTGCCTCTGTTTTTGTTATTCCAGAGTTGTCAATCTCTCCACGCTCCACCTGTTCTGTCAGCTTTGCCTCCGGTCACCATTGACCCCAACCTCACCTTCGGCCCGGTGATGACAGCTGTGTCCGATTTTAAAGGACTGTTGCAGGAGGTCTGCCAGGGAGGATCTGTCAGCATCTACGAGAGAGGTTATTAGATACAAAGGGGTTATCATCAAATTTGTGTTTTTATCCGATACAAATTATTCTGTCAACTCTGTTTCTCTTTTGCAGTGAGAGATATAGTGATTGTAGGTCCTCCAAATCCTGATGTACAGCTGGACACAACACAGCCCAGTGATGGTGAATCAGCTGTACAAATGGAGGCAACACTCGGTAGTGAGTCTATAAACCTGTTCATGCTTGTCTTCAGAATATGATTTGGATGAGTCAGTCACAAAATTACAGCTTTTAAGATAGGTGGTAAAACACCCCAAAACTTTTGATAATCAAAGATGCATTTATCAACTAGAATTGACAAAATTGTGATATGAATATCAATAAATTCATGCACTTGGTAGATGATTCTAAGTTGTATCATCCGCACTGCTTTATATTGATATTTGTTCATACTTTGATTACATTCTATGTGATAAAAAGGTCTTAAATGTAACTCTGTTTGTGCATCCCATCCTAACCACATTATTATAGAGCACAAACACCTTACCCAACTTGTTTGTTTATAATAGAGTTTGTTGAGTCTGCTCAAGTGGATGGATGACAGTGCCGCAGATTCTTACAGTTTGGACAGCTGAGACTCTGCAGTGTTACAGTGTTTGTTCTCTTTGTTCCTGCAGTGTGCCCTCGACCTGGCCTGGACCAAAGACTTGTGGGCCCTCTCAACCCTTTCCTCCCTCCTGGAACTGCTGTGCCCACCTTTGCCTTCTCACCTTTCGGTAAATAGAGCTATTATCAAAATGTTTTATATATATCAGCATTAAAAATTGTGCGGAGCCGATTTTACACGAGAAAACCAAATGCAAATCGTATCAAAAATGTTACAATTTTAGTGACTGAAAGAAAGAAACATAAATCCTGCAGTGGTGGAAGAAGTATTGAGATCTTTTACTTCAATAAAAGTTGCAATATCACACTATGAAAATACTCCTTTACACTTTACTTGTACAGACATACAAGTTTTATACAGAAGTATTAGCGGTAAGGCTGCGTTCACACCAGATCAGGCATTGCGGCGATTTACCACATGATTATGCAGGGGTGTGGGAGAGTCACTTTAATGGCCCATTGACTACACAACAGTTAATGTCTTCTGTTCCTTCATGGCTGGGTTGTACAGCTCTGGATCGCCGGTCACATGATTGGTCACCGCAGTGTGACATCGGGTTGCATTTCTCCAAAAGTTGATTCTGTTTCGACTTGGGTGGATTCAAAATAAAAAGACATTTGAAAGGGAGGACTGGCATTTTCACCGCACCGTCTGATCTGATGTGAATGCAGCCTGAATGTACTTAAAGTATCAAAAGTAAAAGTACTCATGAGGCCACAGAATGAACCCTGTCAGAGTGTTATATTATATTACTGGACTATAATTTCTGATGTGTAACTAAGAAAGTAGCATTTTAATATTATAGCTGGTTTAGGTGGAGATCATTTTAGCTACTTTACAGTACCAGTATGCTACAGATCACGTCCAGGAACATATTTGTGATTTGATTTGTGAGCGTTTTTTTATCGCCTCAGGGTGCTGTAGACTACTAATCCCTGTTCTGTCTGCTCAGGCTCCAAACTCTCCACAGGATCCAGACAGAGGCACCTTCAGCGACGCGCTCACCCAAGGAGGAAATAGACTCGTAGTGGACATCATAATCAACATTTCACACGCACCTACACGGTTCTGAATGTCTTTATACCTCAGTGCTCTTCTCTCACACATCTGTACTGACACTGAATTGTACATTTTATAATTCATCTTTTGGTATTAATTTAATAGTATTTTCACCAATCAGATGCATCTTGTATTATAGTGCAGGTAGAAAAGAGTATTTAGAACCACAGAACATACATAGACAATGCATTTACTTAAAGTATAAAGCAGCATGAAGAAGGACTGACTCACTACATCTTTTTTTTTTTTCATTATTTGAAAGGAAATGCCTTGAAACTTAGTAACGTTTTAGGTTGTGTTTTTTTTTAAACAAGTTTATGCTTTTTTAAATATTTTAACTAAAACTTCTAATAATAATTTTGATTTACAGACATGTGTAATAATATATTGTGATTTGTGACATTAAAAAAGGAAAACACTTGTACAAACAAAAAGGCTTTTTAAATGGTGGTGTTTATTTGCATGGAGGCTGGTTTTACATTTCATAGTGCTTTGAACAAATATGGTCACTATGGTTTCTGGTGTAGAAGTGGAATAACCGGTTGATCGTGTGCACACACACAAAGTGCAGTGCTTTTGTGTCAAATATTTGTGTCAAATAACATTAGTGCATCTAAAATGAACTCATCTACGTGGGGAGAGGTGGTTCAATAGAAGGGTTGTTCTTTTATTTGGGACAGCCTATTATTAGCTGGCTCTCTGGCTGTGATTGGACGCTTCCTGGTGCAGGTGCAGCAGGTGAAACCTGATCCTGTTATCAGCACACCTGTGAAGCTACGCCCATCTTTTGTCCAGTTTCTGTTCAGAGTGAGGAGGAAATGGCAGCAACAACTATTTCTATTGAAGAAGACCAGTTTTCTTGTTCAGTGTGTCTGGAGGTTTTGAGAGACCCGGTTACGATCCCCTGTGGACACAGCTACTGTTTGGACTGCATTGATGACTACTGGAACAGGGCCAAGCAGAAAGGCCAGTACAGCTGCCCACAGTGCCGGCAGGTGTTTAACCCGAGACCTAAGCTGAGTAGAAACACAGTTCTTGGGGAAGTGGTGGAGAAGTTTCAACGATCTGGAGTTCAAGCTGCAGCTCAAAACTTGGCCAAAAAACCCGAGGAGGTGATAAAATGCAGCGTTTGCACGGTGCGTAAAAGCAAAGCTGTTAAATCGTGCCTGGTGTGCTCCGAGTCTTACTGCGCGGCTCACGTGAAAGTCCACGAGGAACGCTTTCACGGGAAGAGCCAGCACAAGTTGATCCCAGCTGCGGATCAGCCCAGAGAGAAGTTACTGTGCCCACATCACGACAAAGCACTGAGGCTGTACTGTCGCACCGACCAGCAGTGTGTGTGCTCCCAGTGCGTTAAAGAGAGACACAAGGGCCATGACACAGTCCCCGTGTTCGAGGAGAGAGCAACACAACAGGTGAGTTTCATTATTTTCATGAGGCAGTAATGAATCATTCATTTAAATTGTGTGGGCGTTTGCTTTGCAGTCAGATATACTTAGATTATTACTTACTTTTTATTTTAGGATTTTAAAATAGGTACATTATTTAAGTTTGTGCACCAATATCCAGACAGAGGATTTATCTGAAAGTATGTATTTGATTTTTTTTTTTAAAGGGTAGGCTACTCAGCCTGTGATATTTTCTTTTCAGTGAAGAGTTTTGTTAAGTCTGATAAAATAACATTGATTACATCATTATGACATCACAAGGGTTATTTTAGCTGTGGTATTGACAGAGGTGTAAGAAGTATTCAAATAGTTTACTTAAGTGAAATTATAAAATACCACAGTGTAACTAAAAGTCCTGCATTCAAAATCTTATTTAAGTAAAAGTACTAAGTATAGGCTACAGAATCACCCATTTCAGAAGACCTATTATATTACTGGATTATGATTATAGATACATTAATGTGTTCATCAAAACATGTATTTGTATTATTTATTTATTTTTTCCACTCACAATGTTTTGTTTGGTTACGATTGCCCAGAAGTCTTTATAGATATTTAAATCAATATCCTCACAAACACTAACCACACACACACACACACACACACACACACACTTGTCTTTTTTTATATATTTACTGTATTGTTATTGTTGTTATTATGTATATCTTGTCCTAATTGTTTATCACTATTATGTAGTCATATTATTTATTTATATTAACCTTGTCTCTAGGTGGAGGCTCCAGATAAGCCCAGTGTTTTTTTTGCCTCTTCCTGCACTGTATATTATTCATTTATTTTTTTATGTTATGTTGTATAGTCTTAAATTGTGCAAAAAAAACATCAATGCTGCAGCTGCTAAAGGTGGAGCTAATTTTAATTTATGGATAGCTTGTGATTTTCACCTTGGATCAATTGTCTTATCTCAACCGATCATAAAACATTATTATAATTCATTTATTGATTTAAACTTTGTATTATTAATTTTAAACTGCAAAGTAACTAGCAACTTAAATTATTAAAAAAAAAAAGTAGTGGAGTAAGAAGTAGGCTACAATATGTCCCTCTGAAATGTAGTAAAAGTATAAAGTAGCAGAAAATGGCAATACTCAAGTAAAGTACTAGTACCTCAAAATTGTACTTAAGTGCAGTTCTTGAGAAAATGTTCTTAGATATTTTCCACCACTGGGGATTGATGATAGAGATGAGAAGTTCCCATAATGCTCTAGGGGATGTAAACAGGAAGTATTATGATGTCATGCATTCAGTGAGTTATATGCATGGTTAGCTGTGGGTTACACATTTTTTTAGTCTTTTTTTTCATTCATTTTGGCAAATTATTATTATTTTATTTATATATATAAAAACACTAAAGGATCCGTCTTTTATAGCCTGGTGTGAAGGCCTTAACATTTCAAATATTAACTGGGGGATGTAAAATGTGCCCTTGTCCTGCAGCCATATCTTGTGCCCTGATGTTACTGTGTCAAAAGTTAAGGTTGATAGACCAAAGGCCTTCCAGTGCAATCTAATCCTTTGATTGTAAAATCAAAAAAGTTGAAAGTCAACTGTGGGGGGGAAAAAATGACTGAGCAGCCTGGGGGACTGCGTTGTGCGATATTCATCTTTTTTATTCTCTTAGAAAAAACTCCAAGAAGCCTCTTTGAAGTCTGTGCAGAAATTGAAGGACACTGAGAAGGAACTTAGATATGTTGTCCGATACATCAAGGTGAGTGCATTTTAAATATAGGAGCTTTACGTATGCTGTTGACATACTGCCTCCACTAAAAACAGAAAACGTTTCTCCTCCACAGCACTCCACAGAAGCAGCGGTGGAGGAGAGTGAGAGGATTTTCTCCAAGCTGATCCGCTCCATAGAGAAACAAAGCAGTGAGGTGAAGGAGGTGATGAGAATCCAGGAGAGAGCAGCTGTCAGTCAGGCTGAGGAGCTGCTGGAGAAGATGCAGAGGGAGACCGTTGAGCTCAGGAGGACCGATGCTGAGCTGGAGAAGATTTCTCGCACTGAGGACCACGTCAACTTCTTTCAGGTTTGGAGCAAAACATAACTCGGTGATGTGGGAAAAGGTCTCTCCAACCATGTATTTATCACAGTGGTGGAAGTAACTAAGTACATTTACTCAATTTTTTTAGGTACCTACTAGGGTATTGCCATTTTCTGCTACTTTATACTTCTACTCCACTACAATTCAGAGCCAAACATTGTATTTTTCATTCCACTACATTTTATTGAGAACTTAAATTGCTGGTTACTTTCCAGATTCAGATTAATAATATAAAAATATAATCAACAAATAAATAAGGTTATATTAATAAAACTTAATTAATCCCTTGGGAAGTCCACAAGCTACCCAACAGTATATAAAGTAATCTATATAAAATATACATAAATAAATTGAAATGATCCCTACCTTTACCAGCTGCAACATTAAAATGATGTACACATTAATGCATCAATAAAAACATAATCTCAAGCATTGATTATTGCAAAACTTGGCTACAGACTGTATACACTGTACTACATGTTTTCAGGCTTTTAACCAGAACTAAAAGGTGTGACCTTTGTCAGGGTTGTTGCCTTTTGCATTTAAATACTGTCCTCTAATTTGGCTGTGTTGCATGTCACTGCAGAAGTGCAAGTCTCTTCATTTCCCTACAAAGACTGTGGAGATGCCCAGCACTGATGCACTTCAATATAGTATGTATAAAACCATGAGAGGAGCCCTGGCTGATCTCAGAGGCAGTCTGGATGAAACACTTGAAAGAGAATTCAACAGGATCTCTGATAAAGGTATGATGTCTCTTTTACACATGATTACCATAAATGTGATTATTTTGTGAACAGTAAATACTCACTATTTGCTTTTCTGCATTTCCAAGTAATTTCACTGAAGGAAACCAACAATCAAAGTACATCTGAAAAGACTAAAGGTAAGTGAGTTTCTTAAGTGGTTACACTGACTAAACCCCTCCCCTGAACAGCGATTGTCCAATCACAGTGTAAGACCAGATTGTTTCACGAGTAGCCAGTTTACAAGCTAATTTGAAACCAATAAAAAGCGAAATCATCGTCAGACGATAGCCAGTGGGTTCTCAGATTGCATTTCTGCCGATACGTTCTGCCTCTTTTGCTCACCACGCGGACTGTTTACCCGCATTCAACCAACCACAGCCTGCTCGAACGTGATTGTTCAATACTACTCGGACTACAAGCGGAAACCAGAACGCTTCTGGTACCAAAACCTTTTGTTGCCTACAGATTCAACATGAATGCAGAATCTGTTTATAGAGATTATGGCAAGTAACTATGGAACGGAAGGTCTGTAAATACAAGGAATGGATTATTTTAGCACGATGTCTTGTATGTAGTCAGTAAGGGCACATTTAAGATCTCTTTTACAAGATTTCAGATTTAAAATGAGTCTGCTTGACACCATTAAAAAGACAACCCGACTCTGCGGTCAAGCCAGCTTTTGTGTACTCTGTCTGAAGTCAAACCCTGACCTATAGATCACTGAAAATTTGCCACCGTTGCCTTTGTCATAGGTGGAATTTGCTTGATGGTCAAAGGTCAAAGTCACTGTGACCTCACAAAACATGTCATTGACCATAACTCAAGAATGCACAATGCCAGTTTCACACAATTGTCTAATAGGATAAAATGATGAAGTGATGACATTTTGGACAGACATGGATGTAATCTAATTAATCCAGTTAACTAATTCTAGTTAACTAATTCTAGTTAACTGGATGTGTGCCTTGCCAGAAAGGGAAGGTTTAAAGGAACAATATGAAATATAGTTACTGCATTAAATCATAAAATAACCATGATATGTCATCAGAGATTAAGGAAACATACTAAATTGAAATACTGGTTTCTCTGACAACAATGCTACAGCCAGTATGTTCTCCTTTTGAAAATTTCCATTCCGGTCCGGAACGTCTTTTTGTATTTTTGGCCTGTGTGAATCGCGTCCACTGCCCATTTCAACACCCTGTGTTGCCACTTGTGAAACAAATCGGCAAACACACTGTGCTGCAGCCATAGAAGCAAGCACACAAACTGGATCAACGGAGATAATGTTGGATTCTACCTGACCTAAAAAGCCTCGGGATCTTTCTAAAAAGCTGCATGACTTGATGGATTTGCAGGGCTTAGCTAACTGTCAGTTGAGTTTCTGTCAATAAGAGACACATGAAGTGGGAGGAGTCGCTGGTTCCTCAAGTGTTCTGTACATTCTGTAACCATTTCTGTTTTCCCATTTCAATTTCATCTTTACATAATATCCTCAACTTAACATAGAAACACAGGACTCAACCAGACAATGTAACGATCCTGTGGGTTTATGTTATGGCCACCAGTTTTAATTATTTCGACTTTGTTTCTGAGAAATCATGTTTTGTGAGTTATTTTAGCATGGCAGAGTGGTCTAAAAACTACAAAACCCATCAGCCTTGGCCACTGTTGCCATGGAGAAGACTGTTAGCAAATTCAAAACGACTTTGTCATTACAGCTGAGACCAAAAGACGGCATATAGTTGCTGAATTCATCCACAATTGACCCAGAATTTAAACGCTGAAATGCACCTTTGGAGTTGTAGTTAATGTCTACCTTTTTTAAGTTTTTACGTACACAGGCTTGTACCTTCAATTTTTTTGTGAATGGGAGAACCAGATATTTCTGAAGGAATGTGAAATCTTTAATACTGATGATTTAACCAGAAGTGTTAATGCTGATCCAAACAGCAGAAGTGCTCCTACTGTGAGTCATGTAACATTGTCTATAGGAAAAAGAGTGTACATTTGACTTCTGGAACCAGGAACCATCCGACATAGCACCTCCCACTCCAATACTTTATTTTCTTGTATTTAATTTTTTTTTTTAAATTAATGTGTTATCCCCTACATCTGTCTAACAGCAAAAGACACTGACATACCATATAACTCAGAACCGAAGACAAGAGCTGATTTTCTACAATGTGAGTACAATTATTTTATAAACCCTAAGTAACATCCATCTTTATGAAAACCAATGACCAGTATTGTTATTAGTCTGACAATGTGCATCTACTGTGTCCAGATCACAAAGATATAATCCTAGACCCGAACACAGCCAACCCTTATCTAAGCCTCTCTGAAAGTCGAAGAGCAGTGACCACACGGTCGGAGCCACAGCCCTACCCAGACCACCCACATCGCTTCTCCAGCTGGGCCCAGGTGCTGTGCAGAGCTGGGATGGCTGGACGCTGCTACTGGGAGGTAGAGTGGGCTGGTAATGGAGGGGTTTCCATCGGCGTCTGCTACAAAAACATGGGCAGGAGTGGAGGAGGGAGCGACTGCAAGCTTGGACATAACTCCAAATCCTGGAGCCTGGACTGCTCTCATTTGGCCTGTTCATTTCAGCACAACAAGGAGAGTGTAACCGTCGCCGCCACCTGCTGCACCAGAATAGGAGTGTATCTGGACTTTAGGGGTGGGACTTTGTCTTTCTATAATGTTTCTGATGCAGTGGTTTTACTCCATAAAGTCAAGACTACATTCACCCAGCCTGTATACCCAGGGTTTTGGGTGGGTTTGAGCTCTTCTTTGAGGCTGTGCTCTCTTTAAATATACAGATGAGTGCACTCCATCAACAGTTCTCAAGTAACCTTGCAAGTATGGGTTTCAACATATTTACGTTTGGTTGGGAATTATAATGAAATTCAGACAGATGTTTGTCATTTTAATAACTGTGCAACCCAAAAGCCCCAGCAGCACTTTGGTGGAGCAGGTAAACAACTGGTGGAGCTTAGGTCTTATTGAAGGCAGCAACATCTACTCTCTGGATCTGAAAAGGAAGAAACGTACAATAAGTCAAGGTGTATATTTATTTGAGCGTATTTATCTTATATAGTGATTTATTGCATGAAATCCATTTTATTTTAAATTTGTAATTTGTACATCAAAGCTATTTTATGAAATTAATAATAAAGCATTTAATATCAGAAACACATCAACAGACTACGAATATTTTTTATACTTCAAGGATGTAATTCCCCCTCAACATTTAGAGAGAAAGCTTTGCTATTTTCTGGAATAATATATACTGTACATACTATACTATGACATTTTTAAAGAAAATTTTCTGGCATACCATAGTATGACTTTTTATGACCTATTATAATGTGACTTATTATCGACATACTACATTATGACTATTTTGACATAGTATACTATGATTTTTTTTAATTTATTTTTTTATGATCTACTTTTTCATGACATTTTTATGGCATACTCCGACATTTTTTCAACATACTATACTGTGACTTTTTTCTTTTTTTTTACCAAAAAAAAACCATATTGTATGCCATAAAAAAGTCATAGTATAGTATGTTGAAAAAATGTCATAGTAAAGTATGTTGGAAAAAAAATAATATAGTATGACGGAAAAAATGTCAATATAGTATGTTGAAAAACAATTTAAAAAGTCAATAGTATAGTACGTTGTAAAAAAAGTGCTTAGACTCGGGTGTCTGTACAAATTAACTTCAGTATCTCCCAAACATCCACAGAAGACACCTGGACAGCTCTGAAGCTCTGAGGCAGGCTGCGGCAAATCCACCGGTCAAAAAGTCTGCAGACTGTCAGATATTATTCTGACAACATAGCATAATGCTAATTTCCTTTTGTGTTCATCTTTTTTTTTCCTCGACTGTTGTCAGGCTTCCTAGGGGCCTCCCCGTCCGTCCAAGTTACACTGGGATGGTATACTTCTGTTGATGTGAAGGTCAATCATCTGGCTAACTGGCTGAAGAAGTTCCAAGCTTTTCAGACGTATACAGTATGTTACATATTTAACTTTGTTTCTACAGCATTTCACTGAAATGACGGAACAGCAGTTATACTTTATGTAACAAAACCAGTAAGTACTGGTGGTTTTAAGCCCAGATGTGTAGGTTCTGTGGTGGAATAGACTCTAACTAAGTTAATTTACTGTAAGTATTGTACTTAAGAACAAACCCTAACCCAGGTGCTTAAACTTTGAGTAGTTCGTGCCACTTATGTGGCAAAAAAAAAAAAAAATCATAGTATAGTATGTTGAAAACATAAAAAAGTAATGGTAGAGTATGTCTAATTTTTTTTTTAAAGTTATAGTATAGTATTTTGAAAAAAAAGTCAGAATATAATATGTCGAAAAAATAATAAAGTAATAATATGGTATGTCGAAAAAATAAAAAAAGCCATAGAATAGTATGACGAAAAAGTCATAGTATAGTATGTCGACAAAAAGTAATAATATAGTATGTCAAAATTATTTTTTAAGTCATACTATAGTATTTCGAAAAAAAGTCATACTATAGTATGTATAAAAGTCATAGTATGGTATATCGAAAAAATAAGTCTAGTATGTCAGTGTAGTATGTTGAAAAAAAAAAAAAAGTCATTATTGTATGTCAAAAAAAAAGTCAGAGTATATGTTGAAAAAAAGTCATAGTATAGTATGTCGAGAAAAAGCCATAACATAGTATGTCGAAAGAAAGTCATAGCAAAGTACGTCGAAAAAGGTATAGTATGTCGACATTTTAAAAAAAAGTCAAGAGTATGTCGAAAAAAGTAACAGTATAGTATGTAAAAAAAGTCACAGTATAGTCTGTCGAAAAATTTTAGAAAGTAGTATTATAGTATGTCAAAAAATAAAGTAATATTATAGTATGTCGAAAAAATAAGTCATACTATAGTAAGGCGAAAAAAAAGTTATAGTATAGTATGTTGAAAAATAAAAAAAGTCATAGTATAGTATGTCGAAAAAAATAGTCACAGTATAGTATGTCGAGAAAAAGTTATACTGTAGTATACTATGTCAAAAAAAAATTCAGTAGTCTGTCGAAAATTTTTAAAAAGTCATAGTAAAGTATGTCGAAAAAAAGTAATTGTATAGAATGTCAAAAAATAGTCATATTATAGTATGTCAAGTCATAGTACGTAAATTTTTTTAAAGTCATAGTATAACATGTTGAAAAAAAGTCATAGTATAGTATGTCAATTTTAAAAAAAAGTCATACTATAGTATGTCGAAAAAAAGTTAGTGTAGTATACTGTCGAAAAATAAAAAGTCATAGCATAGTATGTCGAAAAAGTCATAGTATATTATGCCGAAAAAAAATAAAAAAATTAGTATAGTATGTTAAAAAAAAAACTCAAAGTATGTCGAAAAAATACATAAGTTACAGTATATGTCAAAAACATTTTACAGTCATAATAAAGTATGTTGAAAAATCTTTAAAAATCATATTATAGTATGTCAGAAAATTCATAAGATAGTATGTTGAAAAAAAAACTTCATATTATATGACAAAAAGATTTTAAAAAGTCATGTTGAAAAAAAGTCATCGTATGGTATGTCAAAAAAATAAAAAAGCCATAGTATAGTTTGTCGAAAAAAGTCATAGTATAGTATGTCAAAAAAAAGTCATAGTTCGTCGACATTTTTTTAAAAAGTCATAGTATAGTAAGTCGAAAATAATTCATAGTGTAGCATGTCGAAGAAAAGTCATTGTATAGTATGTTGACAAAATAAAAAAGACATAGTATAGCATGTCAAACAAAAAGTCAGAGTATGGTATGTTGAAAAAAAGTCTTAGTATAGTATGTCAAAAAAATTAAAAAAGGTTAAAGTATGTATGTAAAGTAGGTGAACATTTTCTTTTTTAAAAAGTCATAGTTTAGTCTGTCAAAAAAATCCATACTATAGTAGGTCGAAAAAATAAAAAAATCACAGTATAGTCTGTAAAAAAAAGATAGCATATTATGGTTGAAAAAAAATCAAATAAAGTTATAGTATAGTATGTCCAAAAAGTCATATATTATGTTGGAAAAAGTCATAGTATAATGTGTTGAAAAAAGTCATAAAAATGTCAATGTTGTTGTCTTCAATTAATTTTTTCATATTAGACATTTGTGTGAAATTATAAGTAGCTTTTGAGTTCTTGAGTTATGCCAAAATTGTGTATCGTGAGGTCGGTTACCTCGACCTTTGAACATCAAAATGTTATCATCCTTCAGTCCAGGTGGACATTTGTGCTCAATTAGAACATTTTTTGCTCAAGACGTTCCTGAGAAATCGCGTTCACGATAATGGACCGGATGGACGACCTGAAAACATAATGCATCTGCCCGTCGCAGATGAAGTCTTACAAATGTCATAGTATAGTGTGCCATAAAAAAATCATAGCATAGTATGTCAAAATCAGTTTGATTGCATTGTTTTCTACTGGAGTGTTCTAACTGGCGAACGATGCAGAGTGACTGAACTTTTGTCAGACGCCCGGTTTCTATTTATTCCTGTCGCTCACTTTGAAAGCCCTGAAATGGACAAAGAACGGCTCATTTGTGAAGTTGAAATGAGGAGTTATCTTTAGGGATACGATCGGGAGATCGGCATTAATGCTTTGTAGTCGCTGATAGCAGCCGGGGGGCAGCATAGTCCTGTTTTAATATCATAAAAAATGTCATGAGTCATCGTAGAGAATGCCATAAAAATATCATAAAAAATCATTACATTACATTCTTGTACATTTTAAGACATACAACGACATTTTTTCATGACAACTTTTATGGCATACTATGACATTTTTTTTTTTTTTTTTTTAAATGTTATTTTTTTGGGGGCATTTTTTAAGCATTTTATTGACAGGACAGTGTTGAAAGGGGGAGAGAGAGAATTGACATGCGGAAAGGACCACAGGCCGGATTCGAACCCTGGTCCACCGCTGCAAGTGACAGAGCCTTGGCGATACATGGGCGCTCGCTCTACCGACTGAGCTAACCAGCCGCCCAGCATACTATGACATTTTAATGATATTGTTTTAACACTAGTGCACTGCCCCTTTGTGACGTGGCTATTTGCTTGGCCCCAAGGAAATGTCTGAATGACTGAGTGCCAAATTAGGGAGCTAGCATGTGATTGAGGGCCGCCAGGAAAAGTCCACACTTAAAACAAAATATTTTCCATCTCACTTCCACATTAAACTGCCAAGTTGTCCTTTGAAATCGCTAACTGTAGCTAACAGCACTAGCATTGATGACCAAATGTATTTGCAGGGACACTCGCAAGGTGCCACTAGTTGCCAGACTACATTCGCCCAGCCTGTATACTCAGGATTTTGGGTGGGTTTGAGCTTTACTTTGAGGCTATGCTCTGTAAAGATGACTGCACTCCAACGATTCTCAAGTAACCTTGTAAGAAAGGGGTTGAAAATATTTGTTTGACTGAGAATAATAATGAAACAGAGAGGTTTGTGCTCAAAACTTAGCATTTTAATAACCGTGCAAACTGGGAACAGCAGCAAGACTTTGGTGGAGCTTAGATCTTATTGAAGGCAGCAACATCTACACTCTGGATCTGCAAAGAAAGAAGAAAAGTTGAATAAGTCAAGGTGTATATTTAAGCATATTTAGGTTACATAGTGATTTATTGTGCATCAAAGCTATTTTATTTAAACTTTCTATAATTCAAGCATGTCACTTATTCCCCCTTAACATTTTGGGAAAAAGGTTTATTCTGTTTCTGGCGGAGATTTAAATGAGAAGATCAATACCACGCTCTTATCTATTCTGTTAAGGCTACAGCAAGCAGATGGTTAGCTTAGCTTAGCACAGAGACTGGAAATGGGAAAAGAGCTAACCTAGCTCTGTCCAAAGTTACAATATATGTCTACCAGCACCTCTAACGCTCAATATATGAACATGCTACATCTCATTTGTTTAAACACAAATTCTGGTCAAACATTAGGCCTTTTTGTGTTTATTGAGCTTAAAAACAATTGATAGGCCAAATCAATGATGTGTGTAGATTGGAACACGCATTTGTGAGTACAGCAGTTTTCCAATGCTGTGCGCACAAGTTAAATTCCATACATCTCCACAGTATTGGGGTGGAGGCAGAAGTATAACACAGATGTCTTAAAATCAAAGCGCTCTACATGGCACATGAGGTAAGATAATTAAGTCCTCTGATTATGGTGTAAAGATTACATCAAAGTGGTCGTTACTTACATAGTCCTCAAACTTGGTGATCTCCTCCTCCAGGATGTCGGTGCCGACTTTGTCGTCCTCGACCACGCAGTTGATCTGCAGCTTCTTGATGCCGTAGCCAACTGGCAGCAGTTTGGATGCTCCCCACAGGAGCCCGTCCATCTGCACCGAGCGCACACACTCCTCCAGCTTCTTCATATCTGTCTCATCGTCCCACTAAGGGAACATATGGAGGAGAACAGACACACAGAACATTAATTTAACCAAAGACACAATTCAACACAGTTTGCTGCAAAAACTTCGACATATGTTGAATGACTCAGCATACTTCCTAGTTTTGACTACATGCATGTTTAACATTATTTTGCTGGAGTGATGAATAAATACATTGGGTTTCATTTTGGCTGAATGATTTTTAATTATTTAAGTTTATTTAATGAGTCAAAACTGATTTAAAGGACATTAAATACAAACTTTTTGCAAGTTTTTTCTTAACCTTTTCCAAAACAGGAAAAAAGTGAATCATTATAACAGCAAATTCATGGCCTGGGAAGACAAATGTTATGATTTTAATAAAGTTATGTGGTTCTTAAAGGACCAATATGTTATATATTTACTGTAATAAATCATAAAATAACCTTGATACGTCAGAGATTAAGTAAACATGCTAAATTGAAATACTGGCTTCTCCGACAACAATGCTACAGCCAATATGTTCTCCTTTGACTCTACTGCTGGCCAGAGGCTAACACAGTTGTGTCTAGAAGGTAACCCTCAAATTGCAAAAACATGTGCTAACTGATATCAGTCACATTGGAGGAGCAGACGGGCCACAGTTTCAATGTTCTGAATTTGGACTGCTTTTACCGATTTTAAAGGCTACCTTTAAGTGCTACACATTGCTCCTTTAAGTTATACGAGAACACAACTGGCATTTTAATATGAGCTACATGATACAGGTTAGGAGGACACGTACGGGCTTGACGTCCAACAGGATAGATGACTTGGCGATGAGGGTGGGTTTCTTGGACTTCTTGGCTGCATAGGCATCTATGCGCTCCTGCTTGAGGCGTTCTGCCTCCTCGTCGTCATCATCACTGCCGAACAAGTCCATGTCGTCATCATCATCATCGTCGTCACCATTTTCCACCTTTACTTGAGCAGCGTGTACTGGGGCAGCCTGGTCAAAGCAATGGAAAAGGACAGGATTACATCTGTTAAGGTGTGCTCTTCTGAGGGCTTTTTCCAATAAGGTTTTATCCTTCCTTTTTATCTCCATTTGTTCGAACAATGAAAACATCATACAGTAATAGAGCATCTTTAGATGTAGGCGGGGAAGGAAGGAAGGAAGCCAAAGGGATTACACAAAGTCCTCCCCAATACAAAACAATTTAATCAAGTTAGGGCTGATCCAAATGTTTCAAAGCTTCGACCATTGCCATGGTAATTGACCTCCAAATAGAGGTATTCGAATGCTTCGTTTTTTTATATACAAGTATGTAATAATAATGTATAAATCACAAAATAGCCCATGAAATAAGGAATAATCCCACAACATTATTCATATTTAACATTAATCATTATTAGTTATTCTCAGACGGATATCGCTGTTTGTTGTGTGTAGAGGTGTGTGTGTGTACAGTAGTGCGGCAGCAGCACTGTCCCAGGCACTGAAACGGGGGAGATGGCAACCGATAGACAGAAGAACATGTCAGCCTGCCGCGTCGCGAAGCTTCAAATACCTTTCTTCGAAAACATTTCTCACCAAAGTTTCAAATAGGGAACTTACAATAAAAAAACGAGAGGAAAGAAATAAAACATAAAAAATGTCCTTGCCACTGTAAACGAGATTATTTTTTTCAATTACACATGTAACAAAGTAGATTACATTATATTCCATTTCAAATTGCTCCAGAGAGACAAGGTTGTCTTTTAAATACAGAGAGCGTATGCATGTAGTACGGCTGCACAATTAATCAAAAGCACGATATGGCCTACTGCAATTTTCAAATCACAGGATGAGGAGGAAATCACATTATTTGTTAGGTGAAATGTGTGTCCAAATACTGTTTTAAAATTAAATATAGTTGTGCTGCAGAGATGTCCTGGTCTACACATCATATTCTACAGACTTAAGAAAACATCTTGTTTGGTACATATCCCCGCAAAAAAAAAAAAAAAAAAAAAAAAAAAAAAAAAAAAAAAAAAAAAAAAAAATCACACCATAATCATTTTTGATGTTTTTCAATGAAAATTAGAATAATTATGTAAAAATGATCATACCCTTCCATATCGCAAATCATATCGCAATTGCAATATCAGTCTAAATAATCTCAATTACATATTTTTCAAAATCCTGCAGGCCTAGCATGTAGTAAAAAAACAACTCCCACATTCTTAGTTATTTACCTTAGCACATGGGACGCCTGCTGGGCTCTTTTCCAGCTGAGCCACTCTGGACTCCAACTTCTGCAGGGCAGCTCTCATCTCCTCCACCACTAACAAGCAAACACAACAGAATAGAAAATACTTTGTCTACTTTTTGCGGACAAAAAGAACAAATTTGTCTCTGGTTCGCATGTACAAAATCTATTAAAAAAGGTACATTAAAACAACAAATCACATCCAGACAAGACGCATTAAAACACATTTACATAAAAACCCGATTGAAGCTACATTAAAAGGAGCGCCAGGTGAGGACTGAATCAAAGTTAAATAAACAGATAGAAGATGTTGTGTAGCGAGCTGGCTTCAAAACGTAGCTCTCCTTACTGAAGATATTTTATGGCAACAGGGACAAACTATTTTTTATAGATGTTTTTCTTTGCACAGGGGACTCTGTACCTTTGCCCTGAAGGCAGGAGCTGAAAGTGGTGATTTAAGGGATGGCTGTGGTCATCTAAGATTTTGACAGTGAGGTTTGCTTGCAGCCTGTAATTTTACTGCCCAGTTTGACTACTTTAGAAAGCTCGGTCTTGCACTTAAGTGCTCAAACCAGGACACAATGTTAGAAGTAAATATACTTTCAATTAGGGATTGGTATACTCTGTTTAAAGTGCAAAAAGGAAAGAGGAAAAGTAAGTATGAATACTGTGTAACATGTAAACAAAAGCTCAAGAAGACATGAAATAAAAAACACACAAACACACACACCTGTGTGCAGAGTGTGGTTCTCCAGTTCCATGCTCTTCATGCGTGTAACCAGCTCCTGGTCTCCTGCATACGAAGATGACTGCGGAAAGATGAACACAAATTAATTAGCAAATGTCGCAGGTCAGGGCTCAAATGGTGACAAAGCAAATGTACTCTCATCCAGGTTGAGAGCCAATCCAAGCCTGGAGAGAAGCAAGCAAAATTCAAAGTGGTGAGGTTTAAAAAAAAAAAATAAAAACAAAAACCATGCAAGGCTGAAATCCATTACACAATGATTTGGATTCACACACGCACACACACAATGCTAATGCTAAAATGAACTCCCTTGATCTCCAATAAAGAGAGGATTTAATGTTTACGATGACAGCATGCAAGCAAACTCTGTGCATGAGAACTTTAATTTTCCCCACCAATAATAATCCTTTAAAGGGAACAGTTCAACATTTTGGGAAAAACATATTTGCTTTCTTGCAGAGATAAGAAGATCGATACCAATCAAAAACAGACATGCCACTTTGGTATTTGTATGAATTAAAGTAACAAGATATAATGTGTTAATTAGTGGAGGTGCTGGATGGTAGGTGGATTATTTGATATCTTTGGAGAGAGCCAGGCTGGCTGTTTCCCCATTTCCAGTCTTTGTGCAAAGCTAAAATAGGACAGATATGACTAGTATCGACCTTCTGATGTAACTCGGCAACAATGTGAATAAGTGTATTACCCAGAATGTCAAACTACTCCTTTAAGTTTCAGCAATTGTTGATCACTTCATTCAGAAGTTACACAAAAGGTTATCTGTCACTGTATATAAGAATTGAGCTTTCAAGATAGAATATGTTGAAAGGAAATACTTGACTTCTGAACTTTGTTAGAATCTTAAATGGCATTTGATAATAATGATCACCATATCTAACAAAATCACCAAGATAGTTATAGTTTCCACCCCCAAACTCTGAATCAGCAAGTGGTATTGTATGAAGCTTAAAAAAAGAAAGAAAAAAAAAAGTGCAGGATGGTAAGACGGTGATTGAGGATGAGAAAGTGCTGTGACAATAGTAGCACACTCCACTCCAGGCAGCAGCAGACACACCCAGCTCACCCAGCTGGCTGTCTCAGCCATGCAGCGCTTCCAGGCCTGAGCAGCAAAGCTGGATGAGGAAGACTTACGTTTCTGTGCTGCCGTTTCTGCTGGCGCCCTTTGGGCAGGGCTGTTTTCACCTGCACCCGGTGATGTACAAAGTTGAGGTAAGGGGGAAAACACGAAGACAAAAAGAAAAGTACTGGTTGTAGGTAGAAAGTCGGATGCTACAACTGCAGAGTCGTCAGTGAGAGGATAGAAACTGATGTCAATATTGTCAGAGATGCGATGAAACATTTTAAAACTGCATTAATCAACTTTTTACATCACAACTAAATCAACCAATCCAGAAGCTCAACAGAACCTTTTAAAATTGTCTTAGCACATGTTTGTCAGTGAAACCACTTGTCTTATTCAGGTCTTAACCCTTTCAAAGCTGTTTCCAGCAGTAAACAATACACTAGCTATTTTTGATTTGACGAAGCCTGGCTTACACTTAGAAATATAAATAAAAGTATATAATAAGTCATATAAATTGTTCAAATTGGTTGGATATTGTCCAAATTAGTCATTTTAATATGAAACTCTCTTCTTGTTACTGCCACAGACAGCATTTGTTTGCTGAGAAAAAGCAAAAGGTAGTAACCCAAAAAGGGAATTTGGACAGTATGGACAGGAGGAACAATTACAGCTACCATTAATGCTTTTAATGTGCATAGGGGCACGCTAGTATTGTTTTTAGACAGACTTAAAGCTGCAGTAGGTCACTGATAAAACGGTCACTCTATCCTGACAGTAGTGCATGAAACAGGTATGTGGAAAATATCATATTCCTCTGCCTCCCCTTCGTGCTCCTAATGGCATTTGCAAGTTTCTACTGTGCCCGAATGAAAACAACCAATCGGAGTCGAGCTGGAGCCGGCCAGTATCTGGGCAGCTGGCAAACTCTGATCAAACTGTCAAACTAGGCAGCGCGGATCAAATATGAATCAATGTTACTGTAATAACTATTTCTCGCTTCAAATGTTTTCAGAAACATCTTGTAGTGTACTGTTTAGCTGTAAAATGTAAATGTAAAAGCACTGCCCACCAGCCGGAGCAAACTTTCTCTCCTCGGCTCTGATTGGTTGTTTTCCTCCACTCTGAAATCTTGCAAATGCCATTAGGAGCACTGGGAAGAGGGAGAGGAACATGATTTATTTCAGATTACCCGTCTCATGCACTACTGTCAGGACATAGTGATCGTTTTATAAAAATAACTTTTTTCATATTTGCTCAAAGTTACTAACTTCAGCCTTAAAAACATGTTAACTTATCCTTTAAGGTAACACAATTTAAGAATCTACTGATGAAAAAAAAGCAGATTTTCCTATTGAACACTTGTTAATGCAAAAATTACCACACTTACTGTATACTGCTAACATATAGCAAACGACATGAAGACAAACACAGACGCAACTTACTGAAAGACTGCAATGGAGATTGTGGGAGAAGCAAGCAGAGGCGAAAGGGAAAATGAGCGTCTGCAGCATGCATATAGCACTTGTCAAATATAAACTGCTATTACCCTGTTTTAAGGCTGGTACACGAACATTAGTGAGTACAGTCCTGCCACTACAGGGGGTGTGCCTGCGGCTCATTTGTAGCACAGTACTCACTCCGTTTAGGGACTGCAGGATATTCTGTCGGGATTTAGCAATGTCCTGCAGGATGGCATTTACATCTCTCTCCTGCAGGTATATGTGGGTAAAGCAGTGATGAAGCGGGAGCAGTGAGAGAGATGAAAAGCAGCAAGCAAAACAGACAAAAGCAGGATGGACTATACACCCAACATTCAGGATGACTCAATGTAATTGAAAGTAGCAAATAAATGTGACCTACAGAGTTATCTAGTTGAGCCTCATGATGAAATATAAAAGGTTTCACACATGTTGGCACCATGCATGAGGGTAACACAAACCCAGGATGATGACCTACAACCCTCAGGGTGCAGCTTCATTTTCCCACTTCAGTACTTGTACCAAAATGTGAACCATTTCCATTGAAACTACTTTCCAACCAAGAAATATACCCGGCGAAATAAGAACGTGAGAGTGTGATCTGTCAATTACAGAAACAACGTCCTGGTTATTTAGGATAAAGATATGTTTCACTCATCTCTTTTGCATTTGGGCAGCACTAGAAGAACATATCTCAAAAACTCAGCACATGAAACCAAAACTATCTGCATTGCTTGAAATCACAAGGTGTAGTGAGGACATATGGCTGTCTGTGTTGTGGGTGAAACAGAGCTGGAAGTGATCATTCTCTGATCTCCATTGTTTACCAGGCTTATGTAGTAAACTCTCTGCTGCCCTAGACAGCATGAGTAGCAGAGGCAGCTGCCAAACCACCTGACCCCTCTCGCTAGGACGTGGCACTTCTAAATCGAGTGGCTTAAACTCTCATGCACACAGCTGCTCCGGGCTACAGAGGGCTGACGATGATGTAACTATTGCTTAACAGGGCAGTGATTGACAGGGCAGCATGAGCTGGGGTGGTGGCATGGCAAGGGGCAAAAGGAGCTTCAAAAGACGGCAGCAAGAGACAACAGGAGGATTGGAAATAAAGGTTGTCTAAAAAACAAAATGTCCTTATTTCTAAGAATGATCAGGTTGATGCACAATGAACAAGGTGCTGACAACAAAAGAAACAGATTTGCTCGTGCTGCAGAAGAATCAGTCAGGCTTTACATTTTTTTTTTTAAATTTTGTGATTTTAACCAAATGTGCGCTTGTTCTACCTGTGAAGACGGTCCGTTGGCTCCCTCGTAGAAGCACTTCTCAGCTTCATCGTAGCGCTGTTTGTCGAACCAGATGTTCTCGGAGGCGAGGCACTGCAGTCCACTCATTTTGGTACTGAGGAGGAAAGTCAGAAAGTCAGGAGAAATAAGAATGCAAAAAAAAAGACCCAACAAAACATTGATTTGCATCCAACATTTTATCTGCTAAGCAACAGCCATGACCAGGTGTTTAGTCGTTACAGCCAGCACAATCAGTGACAAGAAATGAGTGACAGAACACGGCTTAATTAGATGCTTGTCCAGGTATATTACAGGTTACAACATCATGCAGAGCCACAGATGGTGTTGTGGGTGGAATAGGGAGTGACAAAACAAAGCGTAACACAGACAGTTTCAACTAAATACACAGTAAATGAATAGCAGAATAACAGGTATCTGTTTCTGTAAAATAAAAAGAAACATTTAAAAAAAATGAGTGAAAAGACTACTGCATATACTGTATGCTTCACATCCCTTCTCATTTTGCTGACGGGTTACTGCAGCAGACAGGCATCTACACATTCCTCAGTCAGTGAGACACAGTTGCCTCGTCTGCAAAGTCTGGATTATAGGACAAAAGGTCAGTCGCTGCCTGCTAACAACCCCCTGATAGCAGAGGTCCACTTCATTGTTCGATTATCAAGTGGGCGTTAAAAAAAAAAAAAAATGCAAGGGACTGCACTGATATAGGCGGAGATACCAGTGAGACAAATTAAAGGCTTGTCAGATGCCAAAACACTGCAGAGCGCTTTATAATATTCTGTGACAGGATTTTACGAGTTTTATCACAGTGAAAATCATTTTATCTTTTGCCACAATGATCGTGAGATAAATAGTAGAAATACAGCTATCACATTACATAATCAACTGGCCACTGCAGCACCTTGAGATGATGTTGCATTGATACGGTGGTTGACAAAAACGCGAATGGTCCTCTCTAGAGCCAGTTTTTGATCAGAGTAGAGTGCTTAGAGCGTGTGTACCTGGGAAGTGAGTGGTGAAGCAAAAGGGAGAGCGGCGGCGATGGGAGCAAGTAACGTTATCGACTCCGACCCAAGCAGGAGAAGTTAACTACAGTAAACATGGCTGTGCTAAATGGCAGACTCCATGGAGAGGGGACAGCCTCCGTATGGAGATATAAACGGCTAATTTTAAGATAACGAAAACACAGTTTTTATTATATTCCATTTGTGCCAATAGATCCCCCTAAATGTTACACACTAGTCCTTTAAAATCAGTCTGAATGTGGCCTAAACAAAAAAACTCCAAACAAAGGCTCATCTATAAACCTGCATCTCAAAAATATTATACACAATACACAAAATAGCATAACTGAAAAAAGCCAAACAACAATGCATGACAGACAACAAATCCAAAAAAAACTTCATAGAAGTTAAGTTATCCGAAAACACACATCACGTCTCTCCCATTCCCTGTGTGAGAGGTGCCATACTTGTCCCATCTGGGCCTGCTTTCCGTCTCAGAGAAGCCCCTCTTCCTCTGGGTCGGCCCCCTGCTGCCTCTGCCCCCCTGCTCGGTCTCAGAGGAGGTGCGATTGCGGCCTCTACTGTACCGACGGTGGGGGGTACCAGAGGCCTTCACAGTGGTGACGGGGTGCCCCTGATCCTGCTGTTGACCGCGGCCGAGTCTGGACTGGAAGGTCATGTAGCTTCTGGTGTTTGGACTCCTTGGAGAGGATGACAGTGGTCCGTTGCCATTGGAGGCGAGCCACCGTTGGTAGTTGTGCTCAGCCTTCTCAAAGGCACTGCGGTTGTACAATGTTCCCTCTGCCTGCATGCCATGGAGGTTGGGGCTTTGACCATAGGATCCGCTTGCTTTCATGGAGTTGCTCAAACACTCCTCTTCAGCCCCAGAGCTTTGGCTCTCGGACAGACGCGTGTGTTGCCGCAGCCTCCCAAACTGGACTTTGTCTCCGCTGATGATGCTTCTCTCCATAGTGGCATTATTACCCTGCCTGAAGGTCCCCACTGGTACAGCATGCTGAGGGGCTCCTCCTGGCTGATGGTTTGGCCCAGACTGATCCATTTCTCTATTAAAGGGGTCTCTTCTCTACTCACTTTTGTGTTTACGAGGAGAGAAAAGAAGCAACAGGTGGAAGCTAGAGCCATTAGTTCAGTGTGAAGTTAGCAGTACTTTAGTTAACGGTACTTTGGTTAGACGCATCAAAGAAAGCTCATAAAACAGCTGATATGTGATGCCAATGTGGTCTTGAGGGAAAAGAGACGGTGGACTGATCAATTACTTCGATTTTCCAGAAAATGTCATATTTTCCTTTAGAGCTGCAACGATTAATCAATTGTCAACTAATAAATTAATCACCAACTATTTTGATAATCGATTAAAAGGTTTGAGCCTTTTTTTAAGAAAAATAAAAGTAAAAATTCTCCATCTTTGACTTGTGGACAAAACAGTCGTCTGAGGACGTCATCTTTGGTTTTGGGAAACAATGATCCACATTTCTTTTCACCATTTTATAGACCAAATAACTAATCAAGTAATCAAGAATATCGACAGATTAATTGACAATGAAAATAATCAATAGATGCAGCCCTATTCCTTTACAGAAGAGTTCAGAATGAGTTTAACCTGTCTGAGAATAGATCAACCAGACAAGGGACTCATTTTTAGGATTATGGAATAATGTCCAAAAAGGTCGAAACCGTTCATTGATCAATCTCACATTGGACTTTCAAAAACCAAAGCCAAACCAAACGATGCAAAACGTGATGTGGCTAACACAAATGACAGGTGAAAATGGCCAACATTCAGGTTAGGGTGTGTTTGCAGTGTTTCCTCAATATTCATCTCAAATCGAAAAATAAATGTAGTACAATTATTTACTACACATTTTTAAATAATTACTTTATGATTAAAAATAATTCAATCTTAACTTGAAACACACTGGGTGAATTACACCCAGATAATGACAGGTGTGATGCTAAACTTGACCAAGGCTATCCCTTCAAACCCACAGCTGCCGTGTCCATTAATGAGGAAACACTGTGTTTATGCATTAAATATGTTTCTTTTGAAACATTCAGAAACTCAACCTGTTCAACAGTGTCTGGCTCACCTTTGTTTTGGCATGCTGGAGGATAATGTACGCTACCTATTGTGGAATGGAATATTTAAATAAATCAAAGTAATCACATAAATTTGAATAAAATTGAAAAGCACAGACGTTTCACTAAAGACAATCCAGATGTTTCTGATAGCATCACTTCCTTTAAACATGCAGGCAAACAACCAAAAGACACCATTTACATTTTCAAGCCCGAAATAAAAAAGGAAACCACATAATGAAATTAAATAAATAAATAAATAAACACTCAAAAACATGAGCAATGCATTATTCACAACACAGTGCAGATACATAATCTCAGTTGCCAGTTTGTTAGGTACACCTAGCGTAAACTAATGCAGAAACAGCCCCGTAATAAATACTCCCTAACTGTCATCAAGAGGGGTTTTCATTGGGTCATTTTGGAGGCTACAGATTTTAGCTGTTACATTATATTGTGTTAATCTGAGAGGAGTTTCTAATAAGGGTGTAAATCACAATTATTATTATATTAATTATTTGGACAACGATAAGATATTTACTGATGTCACAAAGTCTACCATGATACAATTTAAAATTGATTCAATTCAGGTGCCTGCGATCAATAGATGACACCATATGTCCGTTTAACACAATCAGTTACATTTATATCAACTCAAAAAAAGGAACTAAAGTATGATTTGACAATTTTATTACTGGGAAGGAGGGGCCGCTTGGATGGAAATGGTGACACAGACGTGCCACGGGAATGTCAAAATAAATGTGTATCTTAATGATGACGATGTGTAGCAATGTTTTCACTTTGCATTGATTATATTGGATCGTTGAATCAATATATCAATCCAGATTGATGTATCAACCCGTTTTTTATCAGTGCCAATTAAATATTTTAGATTTTGGACTGACGGTTGGACAAAGTGAGCAATTTGAATATGTGACCTTAGACTCTGGGAATTGTGATGGGTATTTAAAAACACATTTCTGCCATTTTACAGACAAAAAGATTGATAATCTGAGAAAATAAATCCACAGATCCAGATGTTATCATTGATTTTGGTGGCTCATTTCTGGGTACAGAAGAGCCCAGTCATAAGCACTGATGACTGTAGAGCTGACATACATTGTATTTATTATTTCACATTTTGTACACCTTTTCAATCAGCCTCTAGTCAAAACAGCCTTAAAATACAATTTATACAATTTATAATGGAAATAATCTTTAGATGTAGCCCTCGTCCCCATTTTATCAATGAGAGTAGACTAAACACCTCTCAGTGTAATGCATTAGAGTTCAAGTTCACCACAAACTACAGCCTCCAACATGACCATAAAGTTGAATCAACACCTCTCTGAAACAGTTTCAATGATAACATTTTAACCTTCATAAAGGTAGGATTTATTGCACGTCTGCTGTATTACTTTTAACTAGGTGTATTTAATAAAACTTGCAACTGAGAGCAAAATATTTCCATTACATCATAAAATCAGTGCATGTGTTAAAAGAGCATCAACTGAAAAGCAGCTGCAACATAAACACTCACCTTTGGTAACTTGAATGGGAAGCTAATGCCCAACAGAGAAATAAGAGATGTTCATAAACTTCCTTATGGAAAGACAACCACAGCATGACTATTATGTATACAATGTTTGAGGAATACCACCATCAAAACAAGATGAAATGCATTCACATTAATGGAAATGGGGGACACAAATAACTGCAACAATGTAACAATTCACCAGCAATGTGTCACCTGAGAATCACTGAAAGAAGAAGTGTGCAATAAGTGTATAATACCAGTCATAAATCAAGCAAATGGCACAGTTTAAATAGTAGTAATAATAACAGTAGAAGTTGTATTTCATGTGCTGTTGCTCACAAAGACACTAGATAAAGTTTTGGTGTCACAAGTTTGTCTGACAGCCCGGCAACTTGCAGCTAGTTCAGCTGACCACGTGGCGCTTGGAAACTCTACATTAAAAAGGAGTTGTGGGTTTTTCACAAACAGTGCAACTTTTTGTTAACTTCCAGGTGGTAAAAAATACATCTCTTCTGCACTTACTCTTGGTTTTATTCGACGTTTTATGGCTCGGTAAGCGTCCCGTTAGCGTGCTGCCTCGGCTGTAATCCAGAGAGAAGAGGACTCGTATTAGCGGACCGGCTGTATTCTACAGAGACAGAGGGGGGAGTGACGTCAGCTTTACCACTTTATACATGATTGTACATTTATTATACATCCTTTTTGTTTAATGTGTATTTAAAACTAACGTACAAACACACAGGAAAACAAGTTATTGTCTATGAATCCTGAAGATAAGTTCCGTGCTTTCGCTGCTATTTACGTCCTACCTTCATATTGGTATGATCCATTTTTGGCCAAATACTTCATTTCCCAGGATTCTATGCGATTCTAGGGGCCAGCCATGGATGTTTTTTGTTTTTTTTATTGAAGAAAATTAATTTACAAACATTAAGGCACAATTGGATAGGAAAGATAATTTAAATTATAAAAAAATAATATCATAACAAAATAAAAGGGGGTAGAAAATAATTCAAGGAACAAAAAAAAAAAAAATGCATAAATACATAAATAAATAATAATAAGACTGCACTCTTCCATAGTAGCTCTAGGGGTCATCATCATATATGTTCAGTTCTTCATAAGCCCTGAGGAGAGACTTTGCATGTTGTCCTTTCATTAGTCTTAAAGCACTGAGATGATTGTCCACAAGGTCCCTTTTGAAAGGCCAGCCATGAATGTATGCATAGGATGTATGAGCCAAGCATCCCATTTTATTCATATGGGCCCAGCCTCATACATAACTGTGATTTTATATGTTTAAGTTTGAACAAAATGCAATGTTGCTTTTGTCTTTCCAGATGGCAAAATGGACCTCTGTGAGTACATCTTTTAAAATAAAACTAGGCTAAATGTTACGAATTTAAAGTTTAGCTCAGGTTTAGGTTCCTTGTGGAGCCAAATCCTGCAGAAAAACTATTCAAGGCTACTGAATATTAATAATAATATTTTGTATAGACCAGAAGACAGATTATTTGGCGTGATAAAGTTTGATATAATTTTAATTTTAGCAGAATTTAGCTAGTTTTCAGTGTGGCTTAGGTAGATGTATTTGATATATTGTTATTATTATTATTATTATTATTATTATTGTTATTATTATAACAATAATAATAATAATAATAATGTATTGATGTGTTTTTTTGTTGATTACAGGCTAACACTTACAAGGGCTTTTTACTATATCTTTATTGCCAGGTGGAGGTAAAGTTACAATGACTGATTGAATGATTACATTTTACATAATTTGTAAGGTATTGTACGATACAAGAAATTAATGCCAAATTATTGTTTAATGTTCAGCTATCATAGAATCAATTCATAATTTGTGTAACAAGGATTTAAAGGGTCTAAAAAAGCTAAATACATAAATAAAAGAAAATAAAACATATTACCATCATCACAGTTCCACAGTATATTGACCACAATCCCCAGTCAATACATTGAAAGCAATGCTAACATTCTTTTACAACTGTAAAAACCTCAAAGGAAATAAATATATAGATTTCAAAATGAGTGGCATCAGCTTTTAAATCTATCCTGTGAAACTGAGATTGATGTGTTAATCCTGACAGCTTCAGAAATCTGACAGAAGTCAGAAAGCTAGCCTCAGCTAACCTCCTGTTTCAAGGAGTGTTATCATCTTGTGTAAAATGATGAGAAAGGTTTTGACCCATGACGACATCACAGAATCAGACCTACATCTTATTCACATCCAACCGCTCTGGTTGACAAATAATTTACAACTTTCATCTAATCTTTGCTCTTCGAAAGGCAAATAGGGCAAGTATGAAAAGCAGCAAAAGCTAAATTGTGAAATTAAAATCAAAGCTTGTGCTCTACTTCGTACCAAAGTGATGACATCAGTACACTGCAATTTATGATTTATCATTTACAGGAGACCTACTCTTCGCCAAAAGGACAAATCTGCATCACTACAATTAGTAAAACAACTTCCTTTGACTTTGTTCTGGGAAGGAGTTCAACACTATTTTCACTGATTGGCTGATTCATTCCTGCATCATCCAGCCCTTTTCTGACCTAGTTTGTTATTACTAACAGTTCTTGTTATTGCATTTCTTTATTTTTGCATTATGTATGTCCCATATCTGGGTGATACAGTATGTCTCTACTGGGTTCTGTTCTGTAGTGCTGTGTATTACTTCAGGGTTTGTTTTTTATGATTTATTATACTTCTACAATTCATTTGAGGACCCATTGCATGCAAAACCACCTCCACAAATAAAAGTGCACATATCTGTTACAATAAATGGTCTAAAAGTCCTTTGACATACGTTTTTCTTACTCAACATCAAAGGTGCTTATTATAAGAATGAAATATTTGGGCTGTAAAATTAGCATTTATGAATGAGGCCAAGAGCATTGCTAACAGGTATGAACAAAAATATAAACAATTCGGTTGCATGAACTGACACACATCACATTATATGGGACAGAAAAGTGAGCGTTTCATTTTTACACACAGCAGAGCCTTCTTACACCCCTGACATAAAAAATTAATGGCTAGCTCTTTCGCTTCAGGTTATAGGAAACACAATTACACAAGTATTGCCTGACCGATGTCTCAGCCTCAGGAATAATACATGATGTTTGAAATTGGGTGTCATTCCTCTTTTTAAGCAATCCTCATTATGTATATGTCCTGTAGCACTGACAAGGTCTGCGCTGGGCTTCAGGGCCATGACTAAGGAAAAACAACAGAGAAAAACAAGGAAAAACATGTTGCAACCTGTGTTGAGTCAAAAATCTATCAGGGAGAAGACTATGAATGGCAGGGCAAACACATCATTTGGCGTGTTTGCATAATTTAGTGGAACATAACATAAAATAGCATAACAGTGCTGATCTTGTTTGCAGTCAGAACTTCAACTTGTAGCAGTACTGTCTTCTATTTTCATTATCAAATAATCTGTTGGTTGTTTTATCAATTCACCTCATCTATTAAAATCAGAAAGTTCAAGTCCAAGGTCACGTCTTCACATTGCTTGCTTTGTCAAACCAACAGTACAAAAACCCAAACATACTCCATTTACAATGATATAAAACAGAGAAACGCTGCAAATCCTCAGATCGGAGAAGCTGAAATGAGAAAATATTTGGTTTTTCTTTGTGCTTGAGAAATGACTAAAACTAAATAGTTGCCGATACATTTTCTGTTGATCGACTAATCAATTCCTATTGTAATGCCTTTTGTCAATTTAACTGCAATGGAAATTAAAATGATATATACATATATTATTAAAATAGGCTATGTTTATACAGCCTCATATGAACCTCCGCAGGGTGAATGTGCATCGGTAGATCTTCCCTTGACTCCTGTATAAAATGTCACTTTACTCACTGTCCTGCATTATTATGAACTCTATTAAAAATAAGTCACTGCTGTTAAATCTAAGGTAAAAGGCACAACAAAATGCTATTTTGTTTATTTATTTATAAGCACGAGTGTTCACTGCCCTCTAGTGGTCACTGTGAACAACTGCAATATCAAATTCGCCAAGTTAGCGTCAATGCAGCCGTGTCAACATATTTGCACTTCTTGGAAATGTACACTTTCTTAGCACATTACATGATAATTGGCAAATCATCAAATCATTGACAAATAACAAATCCTTTCAAAATAAAACTTTCAACGTATACAGAGGTGTAGTTACTTGTGTTCACCATGGGAGAGCAGTGTATAGCCATGTCAATGATTGGTCATAAGCAATAATGACATAACAACATGTCAAATACACGATATTTAGTATAATTATTTAATGTTATACAGAGTATTTTTTTTAGGGATTATTTTGTATACACATAAACAAAAAGAAGCACAACATTCCAAATGTTTTTTGCCTTTGTTTTCCCCATTTGTGTTGACAAGAAGATGCAGGGATCAACAATAAATCCTTGCTGTTAAATCTAAGGTAAAAGGCAAAACAAAATGCTCGCAGGTTGTCCAAAGCAAAGAGATATAACCTGTGTATTTAAAATTACGAGTGTTCACTGCCCTCTAGTGGTCACGGTCAAGAACTGCAATATCAAATTCGTCAAGTTAGCGTCACTTCTGGGAAATGTACACTTTCTTAGCATATTACATGATGCAGGGCTTTATATTATTTTATAACGGAGAATACATTAGAAATACAGATACTATTATGAACATAAAATGTATTATTGATATATCTAAAGAATATAATCAGTATTGATAACTGTATTATTCTTAAAGTCTGCAATGGCACTAGCTTGACAAATACTATGATGCAGTTCCTACTTGTAACCACTGGAGGGCATTAAAACTCGTGATTTTAAATACACAGTTCAAGTTAGCAACAGGCCATTTTCATTTACCACTTGTTTAACCTGAATAATGTATATATTTATTTAGTATTAGCAGTTCCTGAGTCTACCTCTATGTTGATGCGACAAATACACAATATTTATTTAGGTCTATTTAATGTTATACAGAGTATTCTTTAGGGATTATTTTGTACACAAAAAGGAAAAGAATAAATCGCTGCTGTTAAATCTAAGGTAAAAGGCAAGACAAAAAATGCTCGCTGGTTGTATAAAGCAAAGAGATATAACCTGTGTATTTAAAATCACGAGTGTTCACTTTGTCAAGTTAGCATCAATGCAGCCATGTTAACATACAGGAAGGACCCCCAAATAGGTGAAATACAACAACAATACAATGCAAAAGAAGAAACTAAAAATTAAAAATTACTACAAAGAGATATGAAACAACCTAAAAAAGACACAATACAACTACAGAAAAATACAAGCTGACCACAAAAAGACATATTACAAGCACAAATCTGAATATTTTCTGAGGTTTTGTAGTCTTCTATGATAGTTAAACTGAATATTATTTTGGTTTTGGACAGTTGGTCGGACAAAACAAGACATTTTAAGACATTGCTATGGGCTCTTGCAACTTGTGATTGCCATTTTTTGCTATTTGCTGAAATTCTATGGACCAAACCATTAATTGATTCAACAAGAAACAACTCATTAGGTTAATCGATGATAAAAAAATATTGTTAGTTGTAGCGCTAGTATCAATCACTGATCACATCTGACCTGTGCTTTTCCCATTTTCAGTTTGCTTACAGTACAATCGGTTGTTATATCTTGTGAAAACACTCATCTGTTTTCACTTTATACAAGAACCTTACTGTTGTTCTCCACAAAATTGAAAGGAGTGATCAAACAGGTGATGCAAAGCCTTGTTTAAATGCAAATAATCAATATGTTTGAAAAATATGTCATTAGCCAACAGCAGTTGGTGGTATCACACAAACCTTTTGTTAACCTGTGTTTGTAAACGGGTCACAGTATTTTAGTATTAGCTTTATGGGAAGCTACACGCTGTATGATGACCGGAACCTGATAACATGCTACCAAGAGGTTTGTTTTTAATTAATTTTGAAGCCAGTGGGACACCATGTTTCACACTGAGGGACTCAAATTCAATTGTAGTGTACCTCTGTTTGCAAGGAGGATAAAAATGTTCCTGTAAATTAATCACTACAGGTCCAGAGGAGCAGTTGAAGGTTGAATCCTGTGTTCCTGTTCTTGGGAACCTATTCTGTAGGGAAGGCTTTCGCTTTTTTAGCGCTGGCCTGCTCCAAATTCACACCTGCAAACTGCCACATGTCCCCAATTACTGTCCATAAATCAGCTCCAGCGGAACAACAATGGATATTTATATACTATTTGTTTAAAGATACCAAGGTGATAACAGCATTCTGGAGATTTTAACCTCTGTCCTTCAAGTCATGATGGCACAACTTGCATTTAGCTACAGTATCCTCTGTGTTTTGGGGCCCCGGGACCTGCTGGTTGGTGATCCAGCCTTGTTAACAGACACCATGTCAGTGGGGGAAGCATTCACATCCTTAAAAGTAGTAAAATAACTAATACAACATTGTAAAATACTCCATCACAAGAACAAGTCGCACATTCAAAGTCCTAAGAGTAGAGAAGTATTATTAGTAAAACATGATGTAATATCAAAACTTATATGATTTGATAATATCAAAAGTAAAAGTACACATTAGGCATCAGAATGATCCCTCCCAAATGCTAAGAAGCATTTTGATGATGTAACTTCTTTCTTTTAATCTACAACAACGCATCATATTTTGTCAGTGGTGGAAAGTAACTAAGTATTTACTCAAGTACTGTACTAGAGTACAATTTTTGAGACACTTTACTCAATATAATATAGAGTATTTCAATTTTATGGCACTTTATATTTCTATTCCACTACATTACAGGGAAATATTGTACTTTTTACTTCACTACTTTTCAATTTATAAAATATGATCCTGTTCTGTAGATTAAACTCTCCAACAATAATAGGCTACTGTATAAAGTTAAAATAGGCTCCAGCTCTCACATTAAAATGCTGCTTACGTGTTAAAGCATCATCCTCAAATTTCTCATAATATTATATCTATAACAATATAACTCTCTTGAGAGGAAGCATTCTGCCAAACAAGTGCTTTTAATTGAATACTTCCATTTTGCTGTGATACTTTTGTACCTTTAGGCAAAGTGAAATCTTGAATGTATCATATGAGTATTTTAACCGAGCTGTAATGCTACTTTTACCCTAGTAAAATATATTTATTCCACCACTGTATTTGATAAACTGATCATGTGTTCTGCATGTAAAATCTTAAAGGGGAACACCACCCAAATAAAAAAAATTCTAATATGTTATTTCCATGGCCTAGGAAAGTTCAATCAATACTTGTGAACATGAACTCCTCTCTCTCAAAGCCAGAACCAGAGAAGTAAGTCTCAAACTTGTGTTGTCATAAAGTCTGGAGCTGCTAAATAGACAATGAATGCTGATTTTATGGACCCACAGAATGTTTGTTTTCCTTTTTATACCCAAATGAGCTTTGTTTTATTGTAATGTTGTCAGCTATGAAACATAAAATGTACCAATATAGAACGAGCGCAGTGTGTGAGTGAAGGCAGGCAGAGGAGCAGAGTACAGCAGAGACTCCGGCCCTGGAGACCAAACTTATGGTCTCCCTCGCGTCCTCCGACCGCGGCCAACACTGTTTTGCAAGACGGGCTTCACTAGATACAACCAAGAGGTTTTGGTGCTTCCGTGTAGTTTGTGTTGGAATTTTGTCTGAACAGCGTAGCCACAAGCGAGCGTGCATGGGAAACCGACCCGGTAGATTTATACCTGTAAGAGGTTACAAACAGTCCCTTTAATACATTAAATTTCATAATTATTTCACAAACTGCTGTGCGACTGGGCTGGAATAACATGTATGAATCTTGAAAATGGGCATAGTTCCCCTTTAATCTGCAAAGTAGGCTAACAAGTAACTGTAGTTTGCATATAAATGTAGTGGAGTAAAAATACAATATTTGCCTCTGCAAGTGAAGTACAAGTACCTCAAAACTGGTAATAATGAACAATATATCCTCTGTTAAATATGAAGTACTTTGCCTATCATAATAATAAATACATATTTATGTATTTTATGACTTGAAATCAGGTCATTGGCTGTTTGTTTTATCACTGTCAAGTCTGTGAATGGAGAGAGAGAGAGAGAGAGAGAGAGAGAGAGAGAGAAAGAGAGAGAGAGCAGATGTGAGGCAGCAGCTCTTCACTCCCGCAAGTTTTGCAGCTCTCACCAGGAGAACATGGGGATTCATCTATTTTAAGGTTGACAGAGTGCATTTTCATACCGAGGGTATAACGAAGAAGTCACAGTCTTTAAGAGGCTCCAGAGGAACAAATAAACCTGGATTTGTCATCATCATCATCATCATCATCATCCGATGAGGATTAAAGAAGACAGAGAAGAAAATGGAAGTGTATTATTGTAAGGCGCTGCCGGGACGACAGGAGACATTCATCATCCTCATCTTTTATCTTCATCTGTGCTACAGGCCTATGGTGAGTGTGTTTATTCTTTTATCATGTATATATACATTCTCCCTATATTTGGGACACAATACTCTCATTCATGAAGTGATGAAAAGTTTAATGAAAAAATGTTTAATCTGCAAATTAGGAAAATCTACTTACTTATAGCCTAGTAACAAAGTCTATTTATTGCAGCGCTATTACCTTTATTATCCTCTGTCCTTTCCTGGCTCCTTGGAGCACACGCACACCCTCTTGGACAGCAAATGTCCTCATCTAGCTGCCGGCGCTAATTAGTGCTTATCAAGGCTGGAGACCTGATCCATCACCACCTGTCTGTCTGTCTGGTATCAGCCTGTCAGTCAGAGACAAAACATCAACAGGGGAAACAGGGATAAGAAATTAAATGAGTCCAGATGTTGTCTTATAGTTTCAGTATGCATTTGCAACATGCATGTTGATAAGAAATTAGCTTATCAATTATGTTATTATTTGGAGGCAAAATGTCAACTTAAAGCTGCAGTAGGCAGAATTTATTTGGCATCATTGGGAAATAAATTCCATAATAACCTTTCAGCATATTGTAATTCAAGTGTTCTTAGCGAAAACTACACTTCTGCACCTCCTCCTGGCTCTGTTTTCAGGCTTTAAAAAATCTAGCCCGTGACAGGAGACTTTGACCAATCACAGGTCATTACAGAGAGAGATGGAGCGTTCCCATTGGCTGTTCATTCAATGGAGGCAGCTGTCAATCACTCGCAAACTCTTATCAAATGGTCAAACCAGGCAGCGCTGATCATATGAATCAATATTCTGTTACTGTAATGCCTATTTCTCGCCTCAAATGTTTTCAGAAACATCTTGTAGTGTACTGTTTTGCTGTAAAATGAGAAAGTGTGCTCCGGCTGGTGGGCGGTGCTTGGTATTTCCTCAACTGATCTCAACATGACTGCTGGGTCACAAACTCATTTTACAGCTAAACAGTACACTGCAAGATGTTTCTGAAAACATTTGAGGAAAGAAATAGGCATTACAGTAACAGAATATTGATTCATATTTGATCAGCGCTGCCTAGTTTGAGCGTTCCGAGTTTGCAAGTGATTGACAGCTGCTCAGAGACGGAAGGCTCCAACTCGGCTCTGATTGGTTGTTTTCCTCCGGTCTGTGAAATCTTGCAGATGCCATTAAGAGCACTGGAGGACACCAGATGACACAGAGGCACATGATTTTTTTTTCCAGATTACCTGTCTCATGCACTACTGTCAGGATATAGTGATGATTTTAGAAAAATAACTTTTTTTAACCATATTTGCTCCAATTCTACCTGCTTCAGCTTTAAAGAGCAGGGACATTAAAAATGTATATATTTATTTTTTACTTTTATAAATTTGGGCATCTTCCGAGAGGATTTTATGACAAAAGGGGACATATAAAAACTAATTTCTTGAAAAATAAACATGCATGAGTGACAAAAATAAGAAGTTCTCTATCCAAAGATTTGTGGCTGTGGATATGTCTGATATGTTGCACCCAAGCAACAAGCAAAGAGCATTGACTTGTGGCGCATGTGCTGCTTTAGGCTAGATAACTTAAGTTGTCTGGTATTTTCAGGCTGAAGCCATTCATCCGGACTGCGCCATCATCTCTCAGCACCTCAGGGCTCGGGAGGTTTGCAGCCAGACGAGGAGGAGTGAGGCGCAGAACCAGAGCGACCACAGCGGTGGGTTCATGTGAGATGCTGCTGCTGCTTTGTGTTTCTTTGAGAGATAACTGGGAAATCCTTGGCAGACTGCGAGAGGTTTTTAATAGACAGGAATGTGGGCTAAACTGAAAAAGGGAATAAGAGAAAAGAAGGAAAATGATGTGCGTTAAACTTTCTGTAGGAGGTTTTATTATCTGCCAGTTAGTTTTTAGATTTTCTTTTGCGGTATGCTTTTTGTAGCATTGTGAGCATCTTTGCAGCTCAATTGACCCTCTGATGACCTTCATGTCAAAATACAGTCCAAATGTTTAAGAGTCTTTAACAAAAAGTCCAGTTGTCTTTTAGACTTAGTAGATAGCACTTTAATTACAACGTTTCTTTAGGTGTCTTTATCTGTATTGTACCTGGATGTCTTTAACAAGACAGTAGGGCTGAAACTAATGATGTAATGCCTAAACATTTAGGAAAACAGTGAGAGATGTCTATCAAAATCTCTCAGAGCCCAAGGTGATGTCTTCAAACAGTCCAAACCCCAAAATACGCAGCAGTGGGTAGAATTGGAGCAAATATGATTAAAAAAAGTTATTTTTATAAACCCGGCAGCCATGTTGAGATCAGTTGAGGAAATACCAAGCACCGGCTACCAGCCGTAGCAAACTTTCTAATTTTACAGCTAAACAGTACACTACAAGATGTTTCTGAAAACATTTTAGGCGAGAAATAGGCAAAGTTTGCTCAACATGGGTTTATAAAAATAACTTTTTTTTTTGCCCTGAGAAATGGAGTCATGCAACATATCCTCAGACAACGGTTCGTACGATATCTTACAAAAAGTTATTCCACATTTTTCTTGCGTTTTCCTACGAATGTCCAGCAACACATGACACGTGTCAATTTCCTTTCCAGTCTTTTCAAAATAAACCTCCGTCTTCACATGAAACAACTTGGTTAAGTTTAGGCAACAGAACTACTTAGTTAGGTTTAGGAAGAGATTGTGGTTTGGGTTAAAATAACACCGGATGTGGTATGTGTGTTATATGACAAATAAACCAATGTTGACTTGACTTGATTTTACATGGGGTATGAACAGCGGTATCTTGGGCGGAAGTGTTTTTTGACCCACCGATCCACCTCGACGGCGCGGTGTTTGTCGCTCTTTATACTTCCTGGTTCACAAGTACGTGGATGAATTGATTTCATGGGATGTTTACGAATTACAGTACATTACTTTTCATAGGCTACGAACGTTGTATGAGACCAGCCTGAGTCATGACACCCATATAATTTCACTTTAATTTCCTTGTGTGGGATCAATAAAGTTACTTATCTTATTTTGAAAAGACTGACCATGCAGAGACTGACTGAAATCGGTAACATCTAATCTTCATCATACTGATCTAATATCCACACTGACACCTGTTGTTCCTCCTGGTGAGGCTTCACCTGCTTGTCCCTCCAATCTGACTCGTTGACGTCATTGTATACTAATGGATCTGGCGTCTCCCAGAGGGCCGCACTGCATGTCTCCATTGCGAATTGTGTCACTGAAGCCGAGCCTTTCACCACTTCATCAGAAACTGCCCCAGAACAACAACACTCTGGCAACTCCCCTCCGCGAGAGTGATGAACTTTAACATTTCCAGACTAATTTGATCTTAATTACCACTGATGACTGAACGTCGGAGCAACACAACACGTTGGCGCAACATTGTCCTCTGCTGCTCGTTATGCAGATAAATGTCTGCTGATGAATTTCACTGTCGAAGTAAGTGTGTTTGTGCGTCCATCAGTGTGATGCCGACCATGCAGCTGACATGTAATCATGCAGAGCTGGAGAGCCATGCAGAGTTGAAATTTCACTTTTGTGAAATAATGTCATCAGTGGCTGACTCCTGGTGGTAATGGGCCCTAGTAGACGTCATGTGCTGCATACTGCTGTGAGACGTGTTGCCATTGGCCAAAAATAAGTCACTGGTTTGATTTAGGTTTCCACAACTTTGGTCCATAACTCAACAACTGTTCGATGGATTGACATGAAATTTGGTGCCCAGTGGATGAATCATCATGAGTTTTGTGATCCTGATTTTTCTAGCACCACCAGGTTGGCATTTGTGGTTTTAAGTGAAATATCTCAACGACTATGGGATGGATTGACATGAAATTTGGTCCAGACATTCGTGACATTGTAACTTTGTTGATCCTCTGACTTTTCATCTAGCGCCATCATTAAATTTCTCCAATACTTTGGTTTATTACCAAATACCTACCAAACTTATGGCATTCCCATCAATCCAAGCTGTACTTTGTGTTTAGTGCTAATTAGCAATTGTTAGGACACTAATAGGCTAAGCTAAAATGGTGAACATGGTAAACATTACAACTGTTAAACATCGGTATATTAGCATGGTCACTGTGAGCATGCAGACATTGGCATTTAGCTGACAGAGCTGCTAGCATGACTGTAGACTCTTAAGCCCAATTACAATCCGGCCCCGTCACACCCCCACTGCGTGGTGGACTAAACTCCGTTTGTAGTCACACTCACAGCTCAATGAAGATTCTTTAAGCTGGAGGGTAGAAATACAGCAGCCACTTTGGGACGAACGTCCCTCTCTCTGGCAAGGAAATAAATATCCGAATCAGAAATACTTTATTGATCCCTGGGGGGGAGATTGAGCTATGTTTTGCTCCCGTTATAGAGTATAAATATAAATATAGAAAAATAGAAAAATCAGTAGAAAAATATAAATAACAAAGATATATAACAGCAGTTCAAATAAAAATGCTGAAAAATAGGATCTCTGCAAATTATATAACTGCATGCACTTATAAAAAATCGTGAATAGTGTAAAATAAGAATATTAGCTTAAATGTTCAGTATAAATAAATGCAGTGTTAATGCCGGAGTAAACCAGATTATTGCACAGCTGAGTTTTTGCACTAAATTATTGTACTGTTAAATCTGTATTGCACAGTTGAAGATATAATAAATTATGGGGTTATAACTCCTGATAGGTTAAAAAATAATAAATATACTGTATGTGGTATGTATATATATTCTAGACTGGACAAGGGTATATTTGATCCTAAATACAATTTATTTACTTTATGTTGTTGACATCTGTATGACAGGCATTTAATTTATTCTACTTACTTTATTCTACTATCAGTTTGAGCAGTTTACAAGTAAATGTTTGTACTAGTAGTCGCACAGAACAGAACCTGACATTGGAGCGTGTTCCATGACGAACACAAAACGGTGTTGCACGTTGTCAGTAAAGGCAGCTGGTTAAGTCGGCATCGATGCAGACTCACTGTTGGAGGGTTTCATAACCCACTTCCACTCCCCGTGAATTGGTTTGGAATGGCACTTAATATGGCAGACCCTTCACGCGAACGTGCAAACAGAGTGGAAGTGGGTAGGGAGAGGGTGTAGGGAGTGGTTTGGAATTGGGCCAGAGTCTTGTTCTTTACTAAACAACTACACAATTGATCCATTATTGGAATTGGTACCGATGATAGCACTTTACAAAAAACACCGAAAAATTAATTGACTATCTGTTTCAGCCCTAGTTTGGTTCTGTGTTGATTCTGCAATTCATCAGCAATCAAACATGTTTTTGTGATATTAATCCAAATTGTCTGTAAGAACTGATCATTTTTTTGGGCATAGAAATAGATTGCAAGTAAAGCTGTTTAAAACTGGTTTGAAAAATCAGTCATGTTTTGTCAAAAAGCAATGATATACTTTCTGTCAAAAACACCCAAATTTACACTAATCATTACCATTAAAACATTAAATCCCACTGAGAAGTCAACTGAATGCATGCTGCTAAATAAATGAATTTAGAAATGAAATGAAATAAAAGATGTCATCCAGTTCTTCCCTCAGCGGCTCTCTGGAAGCACTCACTCTGTGTCCAAAGTAATTTCAAACGTCATTGTTAATCCTAAATGAGGTGACACTCAAGTGGTGAAATGTAAAGCTTCCTCTAGATCTATCTCTTGATAAAAGCCCAAGAATAGAGCCCTGCTCAGTGGGAGACAAAAGCTCTTGGTCGATCTGAAAGGAAATGTTTGAAACTAGTCATCAACCTCTTGAGATTAGTGTTAATTGTGAACTGACAGACACAGCAGGGGACATTATGGTTTCCCCACATGATAGTTGAAAATTCCCCCTATGATTAAGCACCAACACAAAGATGTCAGTCGCAGTGGAACAGTGTAAGTTTCCATAATTCTAGGTTTCCACTGCACTCACTGTGGAAATTTCTACAAATGTTTCTTTTAAGACAGATCATATAATTATGACTCTTTCTTTTCTTTCCAATCTCAGGCTAAAAATTAAATCTTTTCATAATCATCACATCAGTCTCAGTGTCTGTATGACTCAAATCCAGAAATCTGAATTTATGCATCTAGGAGCAGGAACTCCCTTATGGGAATATTATTCCACCACTTGACAGACAGTAAAACTTTAATTCACACTTGCAAGCAATTTAATCTGCAAGAGCAATCCAACAAACAGCTTGAAGTAAACAACCTAGATATAAACTTTGGTTGAGACACAGTGCAAAACAGCTGATCTGTGCAGAAGGCTTACAGCAGCATGTTGAGATAGTTTCCTGAAAAATCTGTGCACACAGAAACACCCAAACAATAAGAAACAAGCTGAAGAGTCTCCAGACAGCTCTGTGAGGATCATCAACATCAACATCAGCATGCGAACGTGATCACAAAATGGGTGTTTCTCAAAGTCAAGGAAGGATCCTTCAATGGCTGAATTTCAAGGATGCTATACGTCATCGAATCCCGCCGAAGGACTGTTCCAATGTCAAGGATCCTTTGAATTCTACCAAGGACTGAGTCCTTCTTTCAGATGATTTTCAAGGAGGCTTGTGTGTATACTCCGCGCTCGTAAAACACCCACAATCCTGTGTGCACGATGCATTTCCTGTCCCCCGTTTTGGAAACAGGGGAAATATGCTAGTAAACTTTAAGTTATTTCACTTAAGCAGTTTGTGAAAATACGTTTCTGAACTTGAGGTGTGAATTTGAGGTGAGAAATTACCAATCCAGTTGCTGAAGTGAATCTTCACTCATATTAGATCTACAAGGCCTAATTTAAAAGTTTGTTCCGACTTTCATCGCTCAGCGACAGACTCGTTGAGCGACGGATTTGTGTTTTACAGTCGGCAAGATAAAATTGCTTTTTTTCAATGGAGTCTTGTGGCTTTAAGGAGAGCATATTAATTGTATGTTTTGTATGTTTATGATGTAGATGCTAAATCAGCATTTTGTTGTCATCCAGCACCAAATTGGAGAAAGTACAAAACTTCCCTCATAACATAATTTTAATATTGCTCATGTCAAGTAACAAATTGGGAGACAACCACCCAAAACTAACCGACATAGGCTGCACGTCAAACACCCACATCCATTATATTCTATGTGAGCCCACATACTGTCATCGTGTCCGAATATGCTGTCCTACACTTGACATCCTAGCCACTATACCTTCACTACTGATCCTGTTTGTGCGGAGTGTGCTGTTTGTGTGTGCTTCATGTGTCAATTGATGGCAAATAATGCAACACCACAGTACATGATGGGGCTCCCATCACCACTTCCTCTGCCACCTTAAAATCAGACCTTTTTGATGAAGCTTCTTTTAATGAATTCATCTGCTGCTTTGTTGCCGTCTACTGCCAGTGTAGTAATTTAATCAGTTCTACCTTCAGCTCTCCTGTCCTTAAGTGTCATTAACTCCGCAGCTGGGTCTGTACAAACACTGCTGTTTGGTTTTGTTTGTTCAACCCACCAAAGTGCCTATAAACGTGCCACCGTCTCTGCCGTGAAAACTGAAATACTATTTAGAAGCTGTTTCCCCCCTTGATTAGACGTCTTGTGTTTTTCTATTAGGATTAAACCCATGTAAGACGATCCTCCCACATACAATATGTTTCCCCTCTCACCAAATCTAAAATTTAGAGGCCAACATCCAATTCCGGAATTAAGAAACCACAATATTGGAGAATAAAATCTCTTAATCCTTGATACCAATTACCTCAACACAGTTATTTAGTCACTGTATAAAGACACCGCATGTCTTCCTTTAAACCCCAACAGATAGTTGGCTTGTAACCACGTCCGTTATTTTCAAGCCTATACTTCACTGCCACTCTTAATCGTCTTATCCACAATGGATTTCAACAAGATGCACTTGACAGGGGGGCGGTTTGAAAAGCGTTGTTTTTTTGGAGTGATTAATTGTGGCTTAGTGTGGATGGAAGCCCACAACGGAGAGAAAAACAATGCATCTTCATATTTTGCAGGCTTATAGTGTGTGGCCACACCAAGAGTTTCAAGTTAGCCCTCTAAGGAATCAATCTTTCACAGCAGATATTTTGCCTTTTATATGTCACCAGGTCAATGCACAACACCCAGAATAAAATAAACTGGAGCCATAGACTGCAATATCTTGACAGTGCATGTGGACGTGGCCATAATAAAGGAGGAATGGAGTAAATTGTACATAACTCAAAAACAATAAATGAACAGGCAAGGAAAAGATACAATGTGCGGCGAGACTGCACTATCTGGGAGGTTGGTGTAGTGTTATAAGTAGAAAAAGGAAATTGTCACAAAATATGTAGGCAAATTATGAAAAAAAAAAACAATACACGCAAACCAAATCGAAAATGTTCTACAACACTCAAATGTACTCACAGCAGGCTAAGGTGACTCAAACCACACAATAAAGCACACATGCAAGATGAAAACTCTACCACTCAGTCCCGCCTTTAACACATGCAGAAAGCAACACAATACAAATAAAACAGAAAATGGTTCATTCAGTTGATTAGTTAAAGACACACTGAAATCTAACAGGTCTGGGAAAAACAGTGGTTGGCTCCTCTAGTGTTAGTTGTCTCTCAAAAGGACATTTTACAATAAACATTTTACAAAACATATGCAATGTAAAAGTAAATAACATACCATGCTAACCTGTAACACAATCCCCTACCCAAGTTGGAGACATGCAGGTGACTGGAATCTATATTTATAAAGAGCCATGTTCATTTTGTATTAAAGGGACTCAAAACCAATTCAAAAACATCTGTTCTGCTTGAACAAATCTTGTTTCTTGGATGATGTGCCTAAGCAATCTCTCCAAGTTTTAGTCCCTCACCATGAAGAATCTGACAAATAACACATTTCAACAAACAAAGTCTTTCATTTAGTGTCTTTGAGCTAAAAGGAATATGTTTTGGTTCTGCAGTTTCACTATTAAAATCATACTTTTAAACGTATTTTAAAAAGAAGCCTACCAAATCAAACACCAAATAAATGCTGGCCTCTCTCAGGTGTGTCTCGGTGCAGGAAGTAAAGCCCAGGTGAGCTTCCCGCCCCTTTTTATAAACTCTGCCCCTCTCCTGGGTCTTAGTGCTAGACTTAGTGCCCTTCCACAGATAACAGGAAAAGCACAGGTGTAATTTAATTCAAGTGTCCTACTGAGAATTGTCCAGGAACTGATCGATTATGAATGTACTTTTCCTGCTATAACATGTCCAAATGTCTTCAGTAAATTAGGGTACAAGCTCTTCAGAGCCCCAGATTTGTTTTTACTAAAATGTCTTTTTTGGTCCCCAAATATAGATCTATAAATATTGTATACTTTAATTTCACGCTGCTCTGGCTCCATCAGACTCCCTCATAATTTATTTTCTAAGATATCATCCATGTTGTTTTCTGAGACAAAGCGGAACGAGCAGAAATATAATTTTTCAAGTTTTTTTCTCGTGCATACTGAAGCCAAGTTTTTCTCCCCTGGCAGATTTTGGTCAGGAGTCGACTGAACCCAGAATAAAAATGAGGAATGGATCCAATAAAAACTGTTAATTACTACGTCTAACAATAATAGCATACTTTATTTATATAGCTTACCACTTGGCATACAAATAAATGAAATTAGAATGTGTTTCACAAGAGCTGAATAATAAACCCAAAAAGACAGATGCAAAAGGACAAAAACATAACAAAAAGACAAATAAAAGTTTTTTAAAAAGTAGATTAAAAGTAGTTAAAAAGAGGAATGTTCGCTGAAGACAATGATTGTCATAAACACCTGAATGTGTTAGCTGAGTTTTGGCTGCTGTGGGAATCAACGGGAGCTTTAAAACACATCTGGATTAGGCTTTAATGCCCAACAAATATTACTCATGATTAAGCTGCTCATGCACATCACTCTCACTCTCTGCTGTGGTAAAGCCTCACAATAAATAGCACCGCCCCTGAGACAACCACTCATTGAGCTAACAGTCAGTGAAAAGACAGACCTGAGATCTGAAAGTGCATTTTGACACAATCCCTCTGCCCCTCCTGGATCCTCGGCTTCAGGAATATCAGTCTGACTCAGCCTGACAGCAACACAGCAGACGCTGACGTGTATTCTAAAATGTGCAGGTCCTGCGTGAATAACTGCAGCCTGTTGCTTCCCAGAGTTACGTTGGAGGTGACATCATTTTTCGTGCGACCTCCTATTTGTATGTAAGTTGTTTTTGTGAGATAGGGACACACAGGAGGAGTGGATAATATATTAAATACGCTGATATTTCACCCAGACAGACTGCTGTCTTTAAATCAATGCTCTGTCTCAGATTAATGTCAGCAGCCACAGTGGATGGCTCGAATTACTTGGACTCTTTATTGTGATCAGTTTTTTAATTTTAATTCATTTTCAATGATAGGTAATTAAAGAACAGAACTTTTGAGGTCTTATGAACCAAATCGTGTTATTATATATTCTCAGTGTAGCTCTGTGGATGTCTTTGGTTCATGACCTGCTAGCGTGGCTGCAAACTCTATAGACTGTATAAAAGAAATGGACGTAGTCACCGTGATGTCACCCATTGGTTTGTGGACTGCCGTTTTGAAGCCTCAAGTTTGGCATTTTGGCCGTCGCCACTTTGGTTTTTGCAACCAGAGGTGACACGAGAGGGTGGAGCTAAGTACAACCGAACGCTGAATAAGACATTTTTAGGCGACCAAAATGTTACAATTAACTTTCATGAACAGAAGACACACTGAGAAAGGGTTAAAGTTCAAAAACAAAAACACGGACAACTCCTAGACCGGACAACGCCGTGTTAGCGACCTGTCAATCACAAGGTAGCCACGCCCTAAAGCATACCCTGCTTTATGGTCGTTTTACTCTAAATGGAACCATAATTTAAATTATTGCATTTAATGTTAAATGTATGGATAAATGTTGTTCACTAACGTCCTGAGAGAGAAGAGGAAGAATCACATTTTACATGCAGTCAGACTGTGTTTATGTTCCAGTCAGAAATCACTCCCGGCCCTTTGAAACACTTTTATGTTCCTAGAAACTTAAAGCGCCTGAAGAGTTGAAACTTTTTTTTTTACAGAATAGATTTCCTGCTGAAAATGTATTTGACATTTATTTTGGTCTTAACTGCAGCCTTGGGGATAAATGAAAGAACTCCTTGCAATTCCTTTAATGTTGACATTTACCCACTGTGGATGAAGATGACTGCAGATATTTGCAGCACCACACACACCAAGTTTTTCACAATGTATTAGAGTTACTCCGTCCATTCATTTATTCACTCCTGTCAAACCTGTCACCTTGCCTCAGGAGACCACGTCCTCATTGATATGTGAATGAGTCCATTATAAACCGGTAAGTAATCTAGAATCTGGGAAATATGGGACAGTAGATGGAAAAACCAGAGCGTGTGTGACATTACGCAAAAGCTTTTACCGCGCAGTCCATTTACAGAAACAAGATGAGGTGAGGACTGTGGATAAGACCTGTCAGCTGGTGTAGATTTATTAGGCCTGCATTAATAGAAATATCCTCATTTGGTTACATGAGAATAAATATGTGACTAGGTAATAAGGTCACCTGCATGTACAGTACTGTTGTCTTTGTGGTTAGTGTGGGTGGATTTTCTCCAATGAAAGGCTGGAGGTGGGCCGAAATGTTTCAATCCTCTTCTCAATAAATGTATCGGCAGGGAGTCATGTGAGGAGCTCATCATTCATAGAGGATGAAGCATTTGACTGATGCATAAATAGTGCTTAATCTGCTTTTCCATAGTAACATTTGGTTCCATTTACATGCACACAATAATGTCACCATATTGTGAGAAAAGCAATATTCTTTTTAAGCCGCTTATGTGAATGCATAAACTGGCTCCTCCTTATTATAAGCAGAAAATATTCTTTTGATCATACAGGGGTTGCCCTGTTGTGCTCTTGCATTGCAGAAAACACAACATATTTCAAAGAAGACTACTGCTAGCAGCTCTGTGAGGCTTAGTGCAGTGCTTTGAGCTAAATGCTAACGACAACAAGCCAACAGCTTACAATGACATGGTATTGCCATGTTGTTGAAGAAATGTGAGTGACAGTTTCAATCTAGCAGACAGAACCACTCAACTGATGTTAATGTGATGACACAGGACTGACAGAACGCATGGACTCTGAAAGAGTTAGATATGAAAGAAGCCAAACACAAGAAATTATTCAAATGTAGTAATAATACTAAATAATAAATGATGGATTTTGTATTATGTATCTATTGTCTCTTGTCTGTTTGCAACATGCTCTATTTTTAATTGTCCCTTGTCTGTTTTTGACATGCTTTATTTTATAATTTTTGTAATGGCCTCCTGTCTGGGCCAGGTATCCCTCGAAATTTTTTTTTTTTCAAATTTTAATGATTTTAATGACTTATTTTGATTTTAATCTCAAGGGACTTCCTGGTTTAATAAAGGTTAAATAAAATTAAAACATGACAATTGTTATTAATTAATAATATTTTATTTCAAGTGGTAACACTCCCTTATTATTATTATTATTATTATTATTATTATTATTATTATTATTATTGGGTATTTTATTCCATTTAATTTTTTTATTATTTTTAATTGTCTGATTTTATTTGCCTCACTATTATTATGTATTATTATTGACTAACCCTGCTTCTCTGTGTTTGTAGGATGTAACACAGAGTGGGACGAGATTGGCTGCTGGCTGAGAGCTGAAGTCGGGCAGGTGGTCAACATATCCTGCTCTGAGGTCTTCCAGCATTTCTCCAGCAATCAAGGTTTGTTTCCATGTTAATCCCAATCTCAACAAACACAGACAAGAATAACTCAACTCAAGTCATGCAATCAATAAAAAGGTAATGTAGGAGTCCCATTCTCTGCTGGTGTAACACAATTATCTGTGCTGTATAATCTGCATTGTTTATGCAGACTGGAGTAGCTCTGATGCACAGTATGAATTATTCATGCATGTTTGTTGGCAAGGATATATATATGCTTTGGGAGGTTTCTGGCAGTAGAAATTACATGAAATCTTGTCTGTTTCACATGTCAGTCTCACGTCCTTTCGGGCATTTGTGATCTGCGTTTCCAGAAAGATGTTGCTAATGACACCAAGAGAGACATATTCTGAAGTTACAATGATATATTCATGAGATTAATAGTGTTGTCGAGTTTCAGAGGTTATATATTTAGAGTAAAAGGTGCTCTATACATACGATATCCAGAGCATTATTATAGCAGCAAACTATTTGCTATGTAAAGATATAGAGTAGTAATGTCTACCTGAGCAGAGGTCGGGTCGGCTGGGTCGGCAGCGTGTGCGTTTCAGTCCATGTTCGTGCATGTTAGCGTTCCCCACTGGCGAGCTCACGGCCGCCGCACTGAACTGCGCTCATACGGTGGTTACAGCTGATAACGCCATCCTGACCGACGGCATTGTCATGAAAGCGTAGCACCCACCCTCCTGTTCCCACCCAGGTTAACACTGTTAGCTCTGACAGCACTGTTGCTATTGTTTCCACTGTTTGTGCTGTTAGCACCGTTACGTTATTTTCGAATTGTTTCACAGCGGTTACATTCTAAAGCACAAATAAACACACAACTAACTCTGCATAACCCTGCGAGAAGATGCAGAGTTGCCGGATTTTCAATGAATGCAGGCTTCCTGTCTGCTGGCTGTGGCTCAGCCCTGCTCTCGTCATACCACAGACACACACAGATCATAGCTGCACTCACAGCGTGGAGAGGAGCAGGGGGATCACTGGAACACATGCACACAACACAATCAGTTATCATCCATGAAATGTGGTTGCTTTGTATCTAACAGAGCTAAATGACTTGTGCCTCTGTATCAGACGCCGAGGGGCGTTACACAGCGGCGGTATTTAACCACTGGAACGGGCTGCACGCCGTGCGCGCTGTTATTGGCTGGGGGTTACACCCCCACATGGGGCACGAAGCCACTTTGATGCCCAGAAGCGTCCCGAGTAAAGCAAAATAAGACAGGCAGAGGGCTGCAGGGTCTCTGCAGAAACAGACACCACCACACACTTCTAGTGGGGCATAAGTGATGATTGAGATGGATTATTTTTGTATCAGTCTATACATTGTTTTTTTTTTTTAAAGAAATTCTTGCATATTATACCTTTAATATACGTTTAAACATAGTTACAGTCAAAATAATAAAATGTTATATGATAAGTACATTTAAATCAATTCTTAATCATTTGCTCCTGTAAATTAGTGTTTATAGGACAGCTACATTTTGGGAACCATTGTCTTCCAGTCTAAAGATACACATAAAAATGTGGGACTGTTTGTACTCTGTTGTCTTGACAGGATTGCCATTATGAAAGCATAATTAAAGGAGGAAAGGTCAGGATCATTGAGGAATAATGTTCTTTCCCTTCTTACCTTGATGGAAATCATGGCTCATTATGATCTGAATTGCAGATCATACACAAACAGACCAGAGTCTTTGCTTTGAGCGGTGCAGTTGGCAGATTTAGTTCCTGTTTGCTCAGCTCAAAGGGAATAGAGAGAGAAAAAAAACACTGTCATGCATTTCTGTATGTCTTTGTTCAAACAGTCCAGCTACAGCCTGCATGCACTGTCTGGTACACACATTTAGATGTTCAATTCCACAAACACAGCAGTGCAGAGAGCAATCCAGCTGACAACCTTCTCCCGTCACCTGCTGTGTCCAAATGGATGTTAACCAGATCTAAAATGTCAGTAGACTTGAACATGAAAGCTTCACATTTTTTCTGACTGAAAGCACTAATGGAGTGAAATCCAAGTCCAAGAGAGGAAATATCAAGTGTAGCGGCCCAAATGTGCACAGGAATGACAACTTTCTATAACGGTGTAGTTTACAGTACGTCATTTAGAATATGTATATACCGTTTCTGATGCTCAAGAACATAAACTTTAAAATAATGCAGTTTGAAGCAGTAAAATCAGCTTTTTTAAGACTTTGTTTTTAAAATGTTTCCCAGTGGTGTTGCACAATGTCAGTGGTTACAGGATTTTAGGACACTGATTTAGGACTCTATAGAACTTTAATGTAGTAAATTCAATTATAAAGACTGATATTAAACAGAATGAATTGGCTGAATGGTCCATAAATATTGTGAAGCTATGTACCATGCACACACAACAATGGTAAAGCTTTTGTAAAATTAGGCTGTAAGAATATTAACAATCATAGGGTTGGAGGGCCAAAACACCGGTGGAGGAGGAATTATTCATATCCTTTACTCAAGTAAAATGTAGCCTGCAAGTAAAGTACCGCAAAAAGTACTGCAATATAAAAATACACCAGTGTGGATATCTGTATGCTTCCGTGTGGAATATGTACGGCTGTAAAAACAAATCTGTCTCTGGGACAATAAAGACTACCTATCCTTACAAGTCAAAGTGTTGTATTGATATAATATAGGATATCATGCCTAAACAAATATACCATATAAGATTCATTGACCTTTTCCATTGAACAAACATTTTGAGAAATCTAGGAACCTTTTTAGGAACTCGTGCTTTGACCGAAGGAACCAGCGTCTAGATTTCTTTAGCGCTGAATGTAACGAGCAGTGGTGGAAGAAGTACTCAGGTCTATTACTTCAGTAAAAGTACTAATATCACAGTGTAGAAATACTCTGTTACAAGTAAAAGTCATGCATTCCAAATTGAACTGAAGTAAAAGTACAAAATTGTTAGCATCGAAATATACTTAAAATACCAAAAGTAAAAGTTGTCATTATGCAGAATGGCCCATTTCAGAATCATACTGTATATATTATATTATTGGATTATAATTAGTGATGCATTTATTAAGTGTACATCACCTTGATATTGCAGCTGGTAAATGTGGAGCTAATTGTAACAAATTGATATACTGCCGTGCTGCTTTATCTATGATAATACATCATAATTCATTTGTTAATTATATTTTGTATTGATAATCTGAATCTGCAAATTAACTGAAGCTGTAAAATAAATGTGGAGTAAAAAGTAAAATATTTCCCTCAGAATTGTAGTGGAGTAGAAGTATAAACTAGCATAAAATAGGAATACTCAAGTAAAGTACAAGTACCTTAAAAATTGTACTTAAGTATTTGAGTAAATGTACTTAGTTACTTTCCGCCACTGGTCATTTGCATATTAAACCATTTTCAGCAGCATTTCACAGCACAACTAATTTAAACTACATGTTCTAAGAAGTTAATGTTTAGACAAAATGAAGCCACGGAGAAGATTAAGAAGAAAGTGATGAATAACAAATTGGTTAGATTAGATTAATAGATTGTACAATGTATTCTGGAAATCTTTGTAGTTGTTGAATCCCTTCTTGTCTCCTTGCTGTCTGCTTCCACATTAGGGTATGTTTACAGGAACTGTACGGCAAACGGCTGGTCAGAAATCTATCCTCCCTATGACGAGGCCTGTGCTTTCAGTGATGACAGTGAGCCTGAATCTGAGGTATACACACATGTTGTTGTAATCATGCCAATCAGTTAAGCTCATTCATATTGTCTCTGCTTCCTCTTCGCTCTTCCTCCCTCGCTGCTTCCTATTCAGTTCAGACCTATTTGTAGGTTTAGTGCAAAGACAGCATGTATTTGTGATACTTTTGTTCTAAGAATAGAAGGACTTAGATCTTTTATTTAAGTAAAGGTAGCAATACCACAGAGTAGAAATACTCTGTTTCAAGTTAAAATACTGTATTCAGCATTTTACTTAAGTAAAAGTACAAACATATTAGCATCAACATATACTTAAAGTACCAAAAGTAAAAGTTATCATTATGGGAAATGGCCCATTTCAGAATAATGTATATTATATTATTGAATCATAATTATGATGCATTCATGTGTATATTACTTTAATGATACAGCTGTTAAATGTGGAGCTAATGTTAACTAATTTATACACTGCTAACTTGTAAATTTTCCCCTTATCTTATCTTATCTTATCTTATCTTATAATAATACATTAGAATTTATTTGTTGATTATATTTTGTATTATTAAACTAAGTAACTTAAATTATTAAACACATGTAGAGGAGTAAAAAGTACAATATTTCCTTCTGAACTGTAGTGGAGTAGAAGTATAAAGTAGCAGAAAATGGAAACTCAAGTAAAGTAGAAGAACCTCAAAATTGTACTTAAGTACAGCCCCTAAGTAAATGTAATAAATTATCTTCCACCACCCCTTACCAAATGAAGTTTATTCAAGTGTGCTATTAGTATACTTCTTTTGAACTTAAAATAAAAGAGTATACTTTTAGTTTACGTTTTATGTACTTATCAGAGATATACTTTACAAAAGTATACTTAAGTATACTTGGCTTATACTGACAAGTATACAGAAAATCCTTAGTATATTTGGCTTATAGGCCTACTTACTTAATTGTTTGATCGAGATATACTTGTAGTATAATTAAGTATTCTTGCCTTATAGGCCTACAGAAAAGAACAATTGGCTTAGTTGTGCTTACTTTTTGATAGACTAGACTATTCAAGTGTGTGAGAGTTTGTAAAAGGTTGTTTTGATATGAATTTACTTCAATTCATCAAGTTTTTGGATTATCCGTTCCCCGTAGAGGCAACACATTTTTTATTTTTTTTTATCTTATCACAAATCATCAAGTGAAATAGCAAAAGGAGCAAGTCTCTTTATTTAATACATCAATCATTGGCTAAGTACTATAAGTTAAAGTATACAAAGTATACTTTCATGAACTCCAAGTCAAGTCCAGGTCTTACTGCACTTCTGTCGGATCAACACTTTAAGACAAAGTGTGTGACATTTCACCCATCGAGTCATTTCCTATTCACACATTCGACAGCATCACAATTTACTCAGACTCTCTGTTTGTCTCTCTGCAGACGAGCTACCTCTCTACGTTCAGACAGGTTTACACTGTGGGCTACGCCACCTCGCTCATCTCCCTCATTACAGCCATCGTGGTGTTCACAGCCTTCAGGTAAGACAAGAGCAGCACACAATTTATCAGTATAAGCACCATAGATGTGGGTCAGTAAGGGCCTACTACTCCTACTACGTTATAAAAGTGAAAGTAAAACTTAAGAGCAACACGTTCTAACACGCAAAACTGTAACGTCCTGTTTTGAACACAAAAGGCTCAAGGCTTCTTCAGGTTTAGGCAACAAAACTACAATTTATTTAGGTTTAGGCAAAAAAATAACAACACTTAGTTAAGTTTAGAGAAAAACCTTGTGTTTTTGGTTTAAAAAACGACAAACACAAAGACAACTACAAGTTGTTGGTTTCACACAGGATGCAATCTCTGGTCTCCTGGAGGAAAACCCTGTGTTTTGTGTCCCATCCCTTGTGCCTGACCTCCACCCCTTATGGAGTTTTGCACTGTCTATACTACAGCACCTGACTTCTGCTTCTGCTCCTGTCATAATTAATACAGTCACTAGAGGTCACTGTTGTGTTCTTTTTACATTTTTTTCTGATGATCTACCATGTGAATAGATGATAAAACCTACTAGTTGGTGTAGTAGGCCCCTATTGACCCACATCTATGGGGCTTATAGCGACTGATAACGTCTATTTAATAGCCTGACAACAGTCTAATCGCCTGGATATTCAGATGATCGACTGTCAGATCAACAAAGGCCCCTGTAAAGCCTCTGTTATATATAGAGGCTTGGGAATATATTAGTAGTACTTTTTGTGTATATGTGAATTTGTGATTTTCTTTCAGGAAGTTTCGCTGCACTAGAAACTACATCCACATCAACCTGTTCTCCTCCTTCGTCCTGAGAGCCACCGCTGTCTTCATTAAGGACACCGTGCTGTTTGCAGACGAGACCCTGGACCACTGCTCCGTGTCCACGGTGAGCACGCTAATTAGCCAATCATGTTCCCATCATGAAGCAGATTCCCACATCTGCTGTATGATTGAGTTAACAATGGAAAGAAGAGTGAAAGAGGGGAAGGCACGTGATGAACGGCAGCTGTCATTTCGCAGCAAATATCACTTCATTAGTCGACAAGATTGATTAATTCTTTTAGCGAAAACATAGTTTAAACGTAAACAACAGCAGGTGTTTTATTTTTTTAATACCGTGAATGAAATGTTGACAAAGTGAAATGATAAATCTATTCCCAACTGTAATTGCTTTGCCATTTGTATCATTACCAAAGCATGTAGTGAATTTTGTAGTGATTTTTTGTTTTTGAAGAGAGAGGGCCAACAATGCGGCCTGTAGTTGAGGTGGAAGGTCCTTGATTTTCACCTTTTACATAGTTCCTGTCTACTGTGCATTGTTCCAAGTGGTTGTGAAGTGGACCGTGTTAGCAATGACGTCAAAAACACAAATATTAGGAAGCCATAATGAAAACAGACTGTTTACACACATTATTTCGCACTGTGGTGGAAATTGCTTAGAAAAAACATCATTATATAATCAATCCATAACCTGCCATCTCAAGAGTGGTCTGACAATGCTTTGTTGAGGGACATTTTGTTACAAAAAAATGACATTTTATGAAAAATATACGTACAATAATGGCCTGAACATTGAAAGCGTTGCTTTTTAAGTTGCCTTATGTGAATGGAACAACAGCAAAGATGAAAGAACCAGATATACTGATGGAAACAGAGAATCAAAACAGGAAGAATAAGCTTTACCAAGTACTACAACTAGCATTTGCAGTACTTCTACAAAAGAATTCCAATTTGCAGCAAAACATTTGAGATGTTGTACAAAGGAAGTAGTTTGTGTGAATCATTGAGAAAGTTGTTTTAGGCGTTGTAAGCTTGTCAAAGACTTATTTCTTTTACAGACACACCTTAACGATTAAACCTTTTCAAATCCTGCACGAACAGATTTGTATATTGTTGCTGTCCACTGAAAACCATGAATCCCCAAATTTGGGGATTTTGAATTTTTCAGCTAAATGGAACAGTTAAGTGTTACTTTATGTGTTGAGAAAATGCTCCTACATCTTAAGCTAAATAAACTATTTCAAAAACAAATAAGAATATCTGTTTTTCTTAGCTCATGAAAAGTTGACATTTTGGAAACATCCAGTACTAGTAACTTTGTTTCGCTGTGTCCTCTCTAGACAGCGTGCAAGTCAGCCGTGGCTTTCTTCCAGTTCAGCATCCTGGCCAATTACTTCTGGTTGCTGGTGGAGGGCATGTACCTGCAGACCCTGCTGGCCCTGACCTTCGTCTCTCAGAGGAAATACTTCTGGTGGTACATCCTGATTGGATGGGGTGAGTATTGAGGATGACAAGCCCATGCCAGACTAACAGTGTCTGACTGTGATGGATGGATATATAATATCATAATGTTATTCTATATTATATTTTTTGGAGGCCAAGACTTCAATGGGTGATTTTTTGTATTGCCATCGATAAGCTTAATCAGGGAAGCTAAAGGGGGAACTTTCTTAATGTGTTCAGACAGAAAGTAAAACGAATTCTTGACTTGTGTCATTAGTGTGAATTTGACCGCTGGACTGTTTACATTTATTTGTTTGTTACTGTGTGAGGATTTTTGCTGTTTATCTCATGTTTTGTTGTGAACTTTTATTGTGAAGTTTCTGAGTGGTGCAGATTTTTTTAGAGGCCGTCCATCTACTGTATGTTACTAGTTCTCATTGGAAAACTGACAAAGTTCAGCCGTCTTGCAGAGTATATGGCAGTGTTCGAACTAAGCTGTGGCTTTCAACATGCACGGTGAGATCAGAGAGAATCTATAGGCTATCACCACGTCTTATACCAAACATTACAAAGAAAAAAATAAAATAAACTCACCACTTTGTGAAAAATGTTGGCCTGATTCAATACTTTGTCATTGTGACTCTATTCTGAAATCTTGCTTTTGTGGCTGATGGATAGAGGAGATACTCAGCTTTAATGCATGGCAGAAATGATGAGAGGGGCTGCTGAACTCAATAAGTTAGCAGGAGAGCCCATGAGCCATAATACATAAAAACACCCTGCACATGTCCACATCAATCATGTTACACACATTATTGACAGGTTAATTATCAGTTTTTCAAGACTCAGGTCTATGTTGGGGGAGCTAAGCCCCCCTGGCACCTTGACACTATTATATCAGCCCGGTTGCGTGAAAAGGCGCGTGAATGACACGATAATGCGCAAGGCAAAAGCGTGCAGTAAGAACACCGTTCTTCCTTTAGGCGCGTCATTTGTACACCATGCAGTCTCTACTGACTCAGTGTTAATGCATCTGCATAAATATGTATACGCTCAGAGCTAGTGACGAAAGAAAAAAAGCGAGAAAGTTTGTTTATGTCGGTTGGGAGTGGAGATAGATGGGTCCAACAAACACAGGACTTGTGGACTCGTGTGGTTTGTTTAGTAAGGTACATTAGTGATGTTTGTGATGTGTTTCTCAAACTTTTTTCTACTTATATTACGTTGTTACGTCTTATACTTAGTTTACGTACCTATTTTAAGCCCAACCATGACGTTTTTCCTAAACCTAAGTAAGTGGTTTGGTTGCATAAACCAAAGTAAGTGGTTTTGTTGCCCCCTGCTGGTAGCCCACTGCACCTTCATACACGTGTGTAATATTTACACCTCGGCGAAGCAAAGCGTGACACTGACACACTATCCTCTTGTGGACAGGTGGGTCTATTACACACTTTAGTGTGATACCAGGTTGGACGAAGGCCCTAAGCTGAAATGCATTGCTGAAATACAGATGATTCTTCCAGTCAGTCAGCTGGTATTACAGAGTCGTTTTCACTTTCCTTCTTTGCAACTTGATCATCTGGTTGGCTGGTTTAGTCATGACAGCATAATGATCCTAATAAATAACAAAACTTTTCATAGATACTCGAGACTGTGTCAGAGAGGTAGGGATTCAGCTGGTCATCCCTGAGCCCGCTGTTTGAGGTGTTATTGTATTACAGTACACTGAACGATACTGAAAGGTTTTCCTGTCTTGTTATTATACAATAAATTCACATTTGGGTGATTGGAAATCTATTTCAAGACAGTAATTCAGTCCCAAAAATTCTGGCAGCATTTTATTTACACAATAGCTGTTCCTGAGCAGCGATTACGACTGCACTCTTGTTTCCTCGGCTCTCCCTTTGTTTATCTCCCTTATCTTTTGCTTCACTGAGCTGGATGTTTTGAATGCTTTCCCTTTGTGTTATCCTGTTTGGCTCAGGATAACACAACTGATTTCCATGGGCTTCCCATTCCTAACTGTTAGCTTTACTGCATATTTTCCTGTTAAAGCCTGCACTCTCAAGTGCTTTCTAGTGACAGTCTGTATCATTCTGGTCCTGTTATCACAATGTTACAGTATAATCGAGCGACTTTAGGCTGAGAAGACTAGTCGTGTTTAGTGCAGCAGTGAAGGTGAGAAATAGTAGCATATCCATCATGATGCTGTGGAGACAGAAGCTGTTTTTTTTAATAAGGAGCCGGAGTTCCTGAAACTTTTCTTTACTCCAGTCTGCTTGTTAGAATCAGTTATAGTTATGATAAACATGACATATTCTTCATTCAACCATCTGAACCAACAAAACCACAATCAAACAGAAAACTAGGCATTTGCAAAGGGAAATCTGGACCTAAATATCTCTGTCCTGAGTATCTGTGTTGTTGCAACCTGACAAGGAAGCCAGGCTGTGTTTGATGCGGCGCTCACTCAGTATCCAGAGTGGCTCTGATGTGTCTTATCAGCTTCTTTCTGGTTCCTCCTATCTCGCTCTTTCCTGTCTCCTGTCTCTTATCCTGTGTCTGTTTCTTCTTCTGGCATGGAAATGCAAGTGAGCGACAGATACATTTAATACACAATGTTTTATATGCCTAACAACATTTTCATTAAAAATGCAGTACACATGTGAGTTAGGGCTTGAGAGTCGTTCAGATTAATTTAATTTGACAGATACATAATGTATTAATAATTAACCTCTGCTCTTACGTTGCAGGGCTCCCGTCAACAGTTCTTATACTTTGGGTGTTGACCAGATTCTTCTATGATGACAGAGGGTGAGATTTATCACTTGATATGGAGCAAAGTAGCTCATAGACCCTTTTACATCTTCAAAAATATGCATGCACATGTTGGCAACGGAAGTGGCATTTTACTCCAGCCATCCAGACGAGTTAGCAAGCTTTACACATTTGATTAAAATGGTTAATTTGTGAGAATCGATATTCCAACAGCAGACTCAAGTTCTACAGAATCCCGACAGGATTACGACCGTTTCCGAGCAGCAGATGTTTCAGTTTAACGAGTGACCGTGTTAACTGGTGACTTATGGCCGAAGGCGTCTGTGGTTGCTCGTAGTAATTTATGCAAATTGTTGGCCTAGATTACACAGAAATAGATTGAAGGCTTTAGTTCGTGTTTTCAACAGCTTCCTTCACTATAAGCAACACTTTCAGCTAAGAGTCACCTGTTAACACGGTCACTCATTAAACCGAAACCCCGCCAGTGTCAATGGCTGCAAGCTATTAAATGTGTTCTCTGGACTGAGGACACGATGAAAAATGCTTGTGTTTGTAGCGCCCATTTTTAAAACTCAATACTCTGAGTCTAAGTCTGAGGTATACAGTATATCTGGCCACTGAATATTGGGCCACTTGCTAATGTCTTCTACTGTCTCACTAATAGCACACAGATGTGGAAAGTCAAATTGTTTAGGTTGTTTTCACGATCTTAGGTGGTTAATGTCCTTGCATAGCTTAACAAGCTAATGCACTCGCCGTACTTCCATTGCCAAACTGCGTGCGCACATCACCATTGTTTGCAAACTGTAAAAGGCTCTATATTTTCCTCATAATTTCACTGCTATGTTAACATTGTATAACTGCATTTTATCAGTTGTAGTAGTAGTAATTCTTCCAGTGTACTTTGATTTGAGTGTAACATGATTTTAATTAATTGAATTTGGCTTTAATTGCAGTTGCTGGGATGACACAGACAATGTTGGTATTTGGTGGATTATTAAAGGACCAATAACAGGCTCGCTGCTGGTGAGTGGAGAGCAGGGAAACTGCACTTCTACTAATTGATTGTGACAGTGACAAGAGTGGAGGGGGGGTCTTAAATTTTCACTTGATGGTTATGCCAAAAGACTGAGGCTAAAGCTGCTCATGTCCCCGGCAAAGAGTCAGATGATCCAGTTAGTCCCAGTATTTTAATTGAAGTCTGATCATGCATTTTTCCTTATTTCACTCGAACATACGATGTTTACATACACAAAATATTCTTTTTTGCCCTTATTCCGAAAAAGACAATATTCCTACCAAGCTGTTTACATGACTAATGGAAATGAATATTTCATTAATATTCCCGTCGACCATCAGCCGTGCTCCTATTAACATAATCGGTGGAAAAACTTGTTTGACCGGGCGAACAGCCTCTTTCTTTTATTCCTTCAATCTCCTTCTTGAAAAGATCGGTGCTGTGATGTTTGCACAGATCCAAGAACCTGTTGATATCCAAATCTTTCATGTTTAAAAGTAGGTGTGTTTCTCCTTCCAACCAGAAATGTGGGCTTTTCTTTTGGGCATGCATCTCTGCAAACTGTCGGCTAGTTGGTTTGCGTTCAACGCAGAGAGCTGGACGTAAACAGGCAAGAGGCCGTGTGCCGCAAACTACCGTAAAAACCTCAGTTGAGACCCATATTCCAAATGTCCAGAAATGCTCTTAAAACCCGAATAATATCAGCATATCTTGCATGTCTTAATCGGAAAATGCGCGGAATAAGACCTCATTCAGAATATTCGAATGGAATAAGCTGTTTACATGACCCGGATTAAATTTGAAATATTGTCATATTCGGAATAATAGTGGAATATTAGTGTGCATGTAAATTTAATCACTTGTTTGGATGCGGTACGAAAATAACGCAACGATTTTCTCAGAGCCCATACGAGTCTGATAAGTCAGCATGTACTGCACGCAACACGTACCAACCCATACCAGAACTGCGAAAAATCGAGTGGATACTTCATACTGTTGCGTGTTTTACCCGGAAAGCTGTTTTGGATCATGGAAAGTAAACTCATGGCTCTTACTACAGCCCTACGTTGTGTCAACAGTACACCATGTCTAATTATGGTGGCTAAGCTATGATTGGACAATCACTGCTCGGGGGAGGGGTTTAGCCAACGGTCAATTGCTAATAGCTCATCAATTAAGGTTTGCTTTGTTTGAGTGGGATTATAATGGGTTTAAATAATTGTTTTTTGCATTATTTATATATACTGTATATAAATATATATATATATATATTTTTTTCTCTCACTATTTGCACTGTATGTGTTTGTCATTTGGGTAATTGTGCATACTTTGCATATATTTCTACCAGATCAACATAGTCATCTTCATCAACGTGATCCGGATCCTGGTTCAAAAGCTTAAATCTTCAGCCATGGCCGGGAACAATGACACCGGACACTTTATGTGAGTCACAACACAACTGGACCAAGACATTAAATATGGTCCCTCATATAAAACAAACAAACAATCAGAAACTAATTCAGAGATCCTTCACAGAGCAACAAGGATTATGCTGCACTTACTCCCTCCTAACAAACAAATAGATGAATGAATATTATATCTTAGTAAAGCAATACCAAAGGCTTCAACACAATGCAAAGGTGAGAAGCGTTTGGGGTGATGGATGCAGCTGCAGCAGCAAACCGTTGGCAAGAGCAGAGCAACTAGTGAGGAGAGTCAGGTTATGAAGGCTGCCTCTGATAATGACACTGGCTACCTGCTGGGAGGTAACATTCAAACAGCTGATGAATGGACCACTGATTATGAGGGAAGAAAGAAGCAGCCGATGCCAGTCAATTAGGAACGACTTCAGAGCTCTGCCTGAACTTAACAAAAGGCTTCATATGTGTCAATCATCTGCATTTGTTTACTTTAGTTTTTTTCTGGCATTTAGATATTTTGGAAGAAAAGATTTTAATATTTTTTAATAAATGATACAGAATGAATAGAAAGGTGAAAAACAGTTTCTATATTTATAAATTAAATAATTAAGGGGGAGTTTACAGTCTTGGTGATTTGTATTGCATAATGACACTTACTGAAGAATGACACTTTATATTATGATCCTGTTTTTATTAAGATATGAGATACATAATAATTATGGCAGTAGCATTGAAATTAAAATGTAAGTTATGCTCTTTTAAAGAACAGTCATTTTAATAATCTGTTAAATTAATGTTTTTTCTTACTGTGAAAAATGAAAGGTTCAATCTTATAGTTAAAAAAAAAAAAAAAAAAAAATCTTCTAGTAAAAGAAAGATTGAAAGAATAAGGGGAAAGCTGCACAATCATAACTCTGATGCAATCTTTTATTTCGGGTTTTATCCAGATTACGTGGGAGTTATAAGTGAGAGGACTTATAAGGGTTCTTTCTTTGATGTCTGCCTGCGAGCCAGCACCTCAAACCAATAGGTGTAAAGATTGAAACCATGTTCACACACAGAAAATATTCAGAAATAATTGAGTTCAAAGCCAAAAAATAATTAATTTAACCCTTTAAAGGACACTGCCTGACCAGATGCTGATATTGTAGTAGTCTGTGCAACACTAGTGACAAACAACGATAGAAACCACAAACATCAAATCTACTGTAATGGTCCACCACTTTGTCCAGACTGAAATATCTCAACTATTACTACTGGATGGATTGCCATAACATTTTGTACATTTATTTTTTCTTCCGGATTACCGGAAGAGGAGGGCCTTCGCCTCTTTTTGCTTGCACTAGAAGTGTGCAGACCCTCCTTTTCTCCATAAAATACATTTGGAGACAAAGTTAAGTCTTGTAAGAGCTTCTTTTAAACTGTGGAGCAATTGTTCAGTGTTGAGGTAAAACTGCTGAGTAAGAAACTGATATGTCGGAAATGGATGGCAGTTTCTTTGAAGAGTTTTCTATGAAGAGGGAAAGAAATCCCTTGATAAAACGCTGAAGTCTTCCTCACAGTTTAAGAGTGAAAATGCTGCGTCTATGAATCTACTCTTGGAGCCCAGAAATCCTGCTTTACCTGAGTGAATCCTTCCTTCCTTTTGACATTTGGTTGGTTCAGATTCCAGCTCAGCTGAATTAATTTACAATGAGAACAGCACATAAAAATAGCACCGGATACCAGAAATAGATGTCTCCTCCGTCGCCGTGCGACAGGATTGTTCCACCGGTTCAATGAATGTTTCACGCTTTGAAAGCTTCATCTCTGTCTTACAAACTTCAATCTGATTCAGACACATGAACACAAAGGCACAAATCCCAGGTGTGACATAAAATGAACTCAATCCTATTATAGGCCTGGAACTAATCCAACCTTTTCTTATAAAAAAACTAATCTTTCAGCAACCAAAGCGGTGATGTCATTTCAGATCAAAGTGATTATTTTGGTTCTTTAGAATATTTAGACAACTTTTGTCATGTCTTTGTGACAGCTTTGAATCCGATATAATAATCAGAGAACAAGGCAATTAACTGCTGATTGATCTGTGATAGATTATGCCTTGAATCGGCTGTGGGTCTAGATCATTAGATATATGCCCAGCTCATTTACCATCTCTGTGACAGACTGTGAAAGATTAAACCCTAGAAAAAGAAGATTAAGAGAATAAGACAAGGGTACTAACAGCCCGTTCTCGTTCCCAGGGCTCTAAATTCAGCGGCAACAGTAAACGCTCTGAGAAAGTGCGCCGGAAGTGTGGTGACATAGTTTAAAGAGCGAAACAGACACCCAGGGCGGATGGGAGGGGATGTCGATGGGTCCAACAAACACAGGGCTTTCATCCGGGAGACCGCTGTTCGTGTCCCGTGCGTCACGTTACAAGCAGTTGTTTGTTCGTGTCCTGTGTTCACGACGTTCAGTGTCATTTTCACTCTACAGACATAGTAGTTTTAAGCCCAACCATTTATTTATTTCCTAAACCTAACGAAAGTGGTTTTGTTGGTTAATCCTCAAGTGTCGCCAAGGGTAACTAATTTATAATGGTTTTGATGCCGAAAATAGAGTGACGTCAAGGGGTGTGACGCCAAGGGGTTAGGATGAGAACGTGTTGGTACTAACCTGTGATTTTGTGATTTTTTTGTGGGATATAGCGCAGAGGTGGAGTTAAACCACATGACTTGCATCAAGTTGTTGCAGTAATGTAATGTCTCCACAATTAAAGAAGCAGTGTAAAGGATCTGGGGGCATCTAGCGGTGAGGTGCATATTGCAACCGACTGGAAACTTGTACTGAGTGCCAAGTGTGTTGAAGAACTACGGTGGCCGACGCAAAACACGTGATTGGTCCTATCTAGAACCAGTGTTTGGTTCGTCCATTCTGGGCTACTGTAGAAACATGGTGGCCAGCTCTATTCTCATAGTGTAACAAAAACACAACAATTCTTATTTTCAAGTGATTATACACTAAAGAAAACATACTTATTAATATCATATTCCATTTCTGCCAATAGATCCCCCTAAATGCTACACACTGTTCCTTTAAATAAACAACATTTACATGATATACAGACATCACAGATCTGATTTGAACTAAACTCTGAGCACAATGCATCAGGGTTTTGTATTTTGACATTTTAATCTTTTCCACTGATGACGGAGTTGTTTTAAAGGTCAGTTTGTTGAATAAATATTTGATATCAGCCACATCCGCTCTACCTTTGATGAAACTTGGCGGAATAATGCATTCTGGCATTTAAAACTATAACACTGATTAGACTGACGCTGATAAAGGTGAATATTTCATACTGAAAAGCTATTATATTCAGATTGTTGTTGTTGAGATGATGCATCTTACTTTAAAGCTCCTGAAAACATTCAGATCTTCAGGTTTTCTCTTTAACATTAAATATTAATAAGAAACAATCAAATTCAGAGTGAAAAGAAACATTGTTATTTATTATTTATCAAGACATCATCAGATTGATTAACATTGGCCAGGCAAAAATACTAGTTTACAATCACATTTTGATTCAAAGTTGCTAAATCCTGTTTGGTGCATGCAAGTATGTGATATGACATTTTACAAATGAGCCCCACCCACTTCAAATTACTAAAAAGATAAAACAAAAAATACAGAAATCTCTCATGTGAAGCCAGAAGATTGTGTTCTTGAAAAACCAATCACTCAGAGGACGAAACTAATTGAGAAAATGTGTTTTCAGGGTGGATTAGCCCGAGGTTGTGCCTCTACATTACCTGGTCAGATGTCAAGCCTTTCTTCTTTCTTTTTCTTTCATTCCTCTGTTCCCCAAGGAGGCTGGCTAAGTCCACCCTGTTCCTCATCCCTCTGTTTGGGATGCACTACACAGTATTTGCCTTCCTGCCCGAGAACACTGGAGTGGCAGCCAGACTCTACATCGAGCTGGGCCTGGGATCCTTTCAGGTAGAAAAACAGCAGAGAGGGAGCACAACAAAGAGTCAAGACTTAAAAACTAAATTAAGACAAATGATAACAAAAAGTTACCGAAGATGAATTGCTTACAATAGGATGCTCCCAAGTTCTTTTTCACAGCAGACATTTTAACTTGTCATGGTTGCAAAAGCGCCGGTGTTACTAATGACACTAATGATGCCTCTGCTCCATTCAAGTGTCCCAGTCAGCCATGAGCCATTTCCTACTGTGACATGTCAAAATATATCTTCCTATTTGAATTCAAATTATTTTGTAAAAATAATTTGTAACACTTTACCTTTAATTTGTGGGCATTTTTTGATGTCTTCATTAAACATTTGACAGTAGAAAGATGACAATGGAGGGAGGGATGTTGGTCTGCATCTCAGAGCTAAATATGTATATATTTATTACTTATTAAAATGATTATGAGAGAAAAATATCAATACTTTCAAATATCTTCTTATTTGTCACTTGAAGTGTGTAAAATAAAGGTTGTAGTGAGATGTCTTTTTTGATTATAAAGCAGGTCTAGGCGATGTAAATACTGTGAAAGTATCAAAGCACTCAATCCACAGAGAAATGCACACAAGCTGTATCCAGAAACTGTGCCTTTTAAAAGAGCCGTCAGGACTTCCGTAAGGTTGTGATGTCACAACTATACAGTCACCGGTAGAAGTGTCGCTAAACTCTGTGTAGTTAACACACACAGTGACTCCCCAGCTGCAGTAACGCTGTGAAGACGGCGACAGCGCAGATGCAAAATACCAGAAAACCCTGACCAATCAGAGCAGACAGGGTTTATTCAGGAGGGGGGCTTAAAGAGACAGGCGCTAAAACAGAGCGTTTCAGACAGAGGGTGATTACAGGTATATTCAGACAGACAGTATGAGAAAAATAATGTGTTTTTTGAACATTAAAGCATGTAAACATGTTCTAGTACAAACCCAAAATACAAATAAGAACCTGAAAATGAGCATGATATGTCCCCTTTAAGGAACAACCTAAACAATTTAGTTAAAGATTAAAATCAGACCACATCCTGGACTGATTTTCCAAAATTGCATTATCTGAAAAATGTACCTTAAAACTTTTATCTTCAAGGCTGACTACACATACAATCAGCACTTACTAAATGACTGTAGTTATTTAAGTGGAGTCTCTAGTGTTATGATTTTAAAACAGTCGCTGTGTCTCTTGTGTTGCAGGGTTTTGTGGTGGCACTGCTTTACTGTTTCATGAATGGAGAGGTAAGTGACTGTACGGTTTTGTGATACAAATGTACTACGAACATTTATAATAGACAGACAAAAACAAACTAGATAAAGCTAACATCTGTACCTTTCTACAAGTTTGTATTGCTACATTATCTGCCACAGTGTATTTTCTGATACTGCTACTGGGGCTAGTTGTACATTGTACACTTAGTGGCTTTAACAAAACCAGTAAGACTATTCCTCTCTGCACGTATGCGTTTGTCTGCAGGTCCAAACAGAGCTGCGGAGATGGCTGCGGAAGTGTCACAATCAAAATCATCTGAACCCAGCCAAGCGAAGCATCACTCAGATCACAGTTCAAGCCCGCGGGCGGCCTCCTTCTAGCGGCAACATCTCGTCAGTATGATTTTTAAGAGACCATCCATGAGAGACAAGTTGCTGTGAGAATGTGTAGCAACCTATCAGAGGCAGTTCTCAGCCTGCTGATGACATTAATTCAACAACAGCCCCTCTGTGAGAGGAGCATCATGAACACTGTGAGTGAGTGAGGAAATGTTGCATTATATCAGTGTCAGATTAGTTGCACAGAAGCACAGATTCTTCTATAATGGTTGCAACCAAAAAATACTAAAAAGTAAAGGAATACTGGTGCTTGATTTGTAAGGATGTCATGGTGACACAGACAGAGCTGGCCCGGGAACTCGTAGGAGGAGGATTTCACATGGTTGTGTTCACAGTTTGGAGTACAAAAATGAGCAAATGTCGAAGGATTATATAGAAACGGCTGTGGAACAATGGATGTTTGAACTTGGCTAAATTATTTGTAACATGCTTGACTTGTCAAATTGTTTTGTGCTGCACTGAACAGAAGCAGTCACACTATTTCAGTGCAGGCTGGAAATATGTGCAGAACTGATATGGACTGAATGTGCTTATTGATTTTTTTTGCAGCAATTCACCTGCTGCTAGAGAGAGACATTTTCAATCATGAAAATCCAGAGAGACCTGAGCAAATGTATTAAAGGCGTGTGTGTGTGTGTGTGTGTGTGTGCGTGTGTGCGTGTGTGTGCGTGCGTGTGTGTGTGTGTGTGTGTGTGTGTGTGTGTGTGTGTGTGTGTGTGTGTGTGCGTGTGTGTGCGTGTGTGTGTGTGTGTGTGTGTGTGTGTGTGTGTGTGTGTGTGTGTGTGTGTGTGCGTGTGTGTGTGTGTGTGAAGCTGCCATGTATTTCATGTATTGGGTACATCATGTCTTAAAAGACTTCTTATTTTGAGGAGTTCTCTGCTTTGATGAGCCATCTTTGAAACACAGTATTTGTGAATATTTATAAGCTTGTTTTTTTCATTCATCTGTCATTTTTTTATGCTGTTGCCAGATGTGATAATCCTGCTTTTTTTGGCACATTTGTTGCACTAGAGTAGATACCAAATTGATACGATACAGGGTGCCAGGCATTTACATGGTAAAGTGGCATCAAAATGGTACCGCATATAACTAAACGAAGCATTTCAACTTGACACAGTGAGAGTGTCTTAAGATACAAAATGTGAATGATAGTTATGTATAATAGAGTCTTTTTATAGCAGTCATTTTGACATGTCATAGCAAGGTAAACAGGTGTAATTAATAACGTAAATGATGGCCCTTGCAGACACTCACAGGGCGCCAAATACGGACGCTTGCGGCCCTTGACATCTTGATACTGTACAAGGAAACCTTTAGCGTCTGTAAGAGATGCAGAGCAACGTATGTAGTATTTAAGAGCAAGAAGTCTGCTAAGGGCGGATGGGACGATTAAACACAGGACTTTCACTGAGGGTACCGGCGTTCGTATCCCGTGTGAAACCAAAAGTTGACTGATTTTAATTAACGACGTTATCTCATGCTATGCCTCTGAGTGACATGATATTGCATCTGTAGCTTACATTATGTTACAAGCGTACTTATTTTAAGCCAAACTATGATGTTTTTTCCAACACTAACTAAGTGTTTTTATTGCCTAAACCTAACTGCCATGTGTTATAACGTTAACCGCGACCGTTTCACAGCATTAACCAAGTGCGAACCTTCAGTGTAAAGATACTACGCAAAAGCCTGCCCCCGGAGGCTTCTGCCCAAGTGGCAAAATATGACAAGTAGGTATGAGATTACATCGATAGCCCTGTTCCATTTAGGTGGATCAGGGCCCTGGTATTGTGCATGTTTTTGTTACAGGTCCCAAAGCGTTAGGATAACGACAGGTAATATGTGAGATGCTGTTTAAAACATGAGAAAAGGCGAGAAACAAAGACAAGGGAGCGTTAGCTGTGTTCTTCAGTCGTGCTTGTTGGCGTCTGAGGCACACTGGCTTACTGGAATGGCTGTGACACACTAAATACGACGGGGCCATAATTCATTTTATCGATGACACCTGTTTACCCTGTCATGATGTCAAAATGGCTGCTTTGAAAAGAGCCTATTATAATTCAAGTCCTATCTGCATGTGCAAAACTCTGTGTTGGGAATTTTCCAGTTGTGGTGAGGGTGGATGAGGGGTGGTGGGGGCTAGGGGGATTTGGAGTAAACAAATGAAGGGGGGTATTAGAATTACATTTTTCCTGCAATGTAATGTTGAACCAACCCTTTGCAAAAGAATGTCAAGAATAGGCAAATGTGACTCAGCCTTGAAAATGTCTGTTAAACCTGCACTCATTAAAAGGGGACTTATTATGCTGTTGTGATTTTTCCCTTTCCTTTAGTGTGTTATATATTTTTTTTTGTGCATGTAAAAGGTCTCCAACATTACAAAGCCCAAAGCCCACGCCAAAGGGAGTTACTCTCCCTCACAGAAACACTGCTCCTGAACTGCCTTGATTTAAGTCCCGCCTTTTCTTCTGTAACGTGATGAAGTCACCAAGTAACACATTTACATAATACCTACGGCCTCAAACAAAGTTAGTTAGAGTGGAGTCGGGTCGAGTCGAGTTTTGTTCGGTTGACCAATCACAACAGTGGGCCCCGGGGGGGGGGGCATGTAAACATGTTCTAGTAGAAACCCAAAATACAAGTATGAACCTGAAAATGAGCATAATAGGTCCTCTTTAATAAAGAAATTAATTGAAAAAAATAACTGTGTTGGGTATTGTATTCAATATTGGTGGAGAAAAAGTGGGATCAATGCATCCCTAGTTTTTTATTTCATAAACCATGAATAATGCACTGTACTGTTCCATCAAGCAACTTGACGGTCATTGTCAGTACACACTATGATTTAATGTTGCAATTTATTTTACTTTGAATATACTGTATTTCCATTGTTGTCCTTCTAGTGAGGGTCAGCCTTTGTAGGGAAAAGCACAGTAATAAATTAAACATGTGGTTTGTGAAGTAATAGCTGCTCTGTTTTTGTGTTTTGAAATACTGTATTAATTAGTGATACATTTTATCAAAACATTATTTGCTTGTTTTTCTGTTTATAGGATTGTGGTAGAAAAGGCATGGGCCAAAAATGTTTTCTCATTGTTTGTACCTTGATTTGGATGAAAATTAGGAAAGAGAAGCAGGAAATTGGTCTGCTTCATAATCGTGATATTAAAGTTCATTAGTTTTAAACAAGGATCTTATTCAGCCAAAAAAGATTTATACAAGATCATTTCCACTTATGATAAAAAGTAACAGTATAACCATAAATCTACAATCAATTCTTTTATTAATGGATGGGAAAGTTGAGCGAAATAAAGCACAATCTCCACTAAATACAACAATTAACCACAGATAGATTTATTTTGCAGTCAAATTTACACAACCTGGGACATGAATGTTGGACACCAGAACGCATGTTACACATGACACACTGTCACAGGTAGAACATAATATGGGTGAGGGTTTATAGATATTCTTTTGACATTTAAGTTTACGTATATCCTCATTAATGCTTGTCATTACATACACATGCGCACAGAATACACTCTCTCCAACTTTCAAACACACACTCACTCTGAAAACAGTTACATAAACATACAAAAACACGGTCACAAACATTACAGGTCTTCGTCAAGAGGTCCACCTGTGTGCCAAAAATATACATAGACAGTGTACTCACTGTATATGATCAAGAAAAGACATCATTTGTACACCATGGCAAATTGATAGCAGGCGACATTTAAGAGCAGCTGAGCAACATCGGTACATTCAAAAATTCATTGGCAATCAATAGAACTCACACTCACACACTCAACACTTGATAAAACTGGCTCAACACGCACAACCGCCAAAGAAAAGGCATCTAAACACAGAAATATGCCACACTGACATTAGTTACAATAGCTCGACATTTTGGGAAATACACAAAATCTTCGCATTCCTGCCGAGAGTTGGATGAGAAGATTGATACCACAAAAACTAGAAATGGAGGAAACTGATAACTGTTTTTTCTAAGGGGGGACAGTAAGCTAGTCGAGATAAGGGAGCTATTAGTTAGCTAGTTTATAGCTAGTTATTTTATCCCAGTTAATATGACACATAAACAAAATCTTTCAAAGTGTTCTCAGCTTTCCCCCCTATAGGTCAAATGTTCAATGTATGTTTCCCGGGGTCAGTTATCTTGAAATCACCCACCTACGGCTTATAGCCTACGTACTCCTTTAAACCTACGCCCTCAAATTTACAGACAGTTTTCTTGACTTCAGACATTGATATCTCCGCAGAGGCTGAATGTATTTTAACCATCCAAACTACATTTGAAACATCCATCTCCCTTCGTTCTCTTGTAATTTGAACTGCGAAGATGGCCCTTGCCAATCTCTTACAATGCAGCCTGGTCTCATACAACGAAACTGCATTGTCAATCACGATTCAAGGGAAACATATTTTTTTTCCCGGATTAAATTTGTTTTTGACGCGTCACAAATACGCGTCTAATGAAGTCCCTTTAGGGAGGAGGTCGGGGTAGATGGTTGCGTCAAATAAACACAGGACTTTCAGAGACCTCTCTTCGCATCCCATCCAAAAGTCAACGTTGACTTATTTGAATTTACGTCTGTAACTTAAATGATGTAACAAACATACTCATTTTAAGCCAAACCATGATGCTTTACTAAACCTAACCAAGTAGTTTTGTTGCTTAAACATAACCAAGTAATTGTGTTTTGTTTTGTTTCCATTTATCACGTGTTAACTTTGTAGGAGACGGGGTTGTACAATGAGCATCCTGGGAACATACAGTAGAGATGCTAGCTGTTTCCCCCTGCTTCCAGTCTTTATGCTAAGCTAAGCTAACCGGCTGTGGCTTCATATTAAGCGTCCAGACATGAAAGTGGTATCAATCCTCTCACCAAACCCTTAGCGAGAAAGTGAATAAACCGATTTCCGAAAATGTCAGACTACTGCTTTCAGAAAACTTGTCAAGGGTTTTTCTTTGACACAAATGTATTACCGTAACACTAAACTAACTGTAAGAAGAGGTGTGTGTGGAGAGAGGTGTCAGCTTTCGCCATAATTACATCCCACAGCCTGACTTTATTATAGCACTAAGAGGTGCCCCCAATTCTCAATATTTCCTCACATCTCAGAAAGTTTTGTTTACTGATAGTTCACAGTTTGCTTTAAAATTAAAGAGAGCTGGAAGGAAATTTTGTGATTGAGAAGGGGCACATCAGGCCTCATTTAAAAAAATCTCATTTGTAGGCTTGTTTGTTGATTTGTGTAAAGAAAAAAAATCACAAATCGTATATGTGAACAATGTAAAGCATGTGGCATTCAAGTACCTCAATGCCCCACACTACCCCTATGTCATCCAAAAGTACAAGGCTCAAAAAGCAAATTAACACCACTCAAACTTCCCCCCAAACTAAAACACTAACACTTTGCTGCCACCTTGTGGTAAACAAATATACAGCATAGACATGGTCAAGTAAGGAGTTTTCTACTCTTCTTTTCACAGACAGTAACAGCTTTGAGACATGGTCGTTTCCATCTGAGCTGATTCAGACTCAGAGTGACGGCTGGTGATAGAACACGTAAGCAGCAGCAGAGTGGTTTTTAAATCACACCCTCGTACACACTTTGTGTTTTATCTGTCGCAGTTGTTCCACCTTCTAACGCCTTCCTAATTAAAAAAACATTTTTTTTTTCTCTTCCTCTGGCTCTAGTTCCCTTGATAGTATCTTGTCACACACTGTTGTGCCCAAAAGCAGCCAAGCAGATGCATGGAACAGGATGCATCTCTTCAGTAGTATGTTTTATCTTGCTTTTTAGAGTTTGTTTTTATCTCTCACAATATCCTCTGTAGCTTTGGACAGCAATTTCCTGTGAGTGTTTTTTTGTTTTCTTTAAAATTAGAGCAGAGATTGTGCCAAACATTTCACCAGTTATGGCACTTAGACCAAGAGAGTCAATATCAATCAATGCAATGATATCAGGCATACAACTAACCGACACATAAGAAAGCATGTATACTGTACATTGAGTCATTTCACATGGCACTGGTTTATGGAAAATAAATATACATCCTTTTCTGTTCAATTCATTGTTTAAAGATACTACATTCTTTTAATCCACAAAGATGAGAGTACAAAAAAATAAATATCTTGAGTAAACACTGTGGATAAAATCCTTCTGTACATATTGTTTCACATTGTATTAAATGATTTCCCCGCCTGGACTGTTATTGTTTGTTTGCTTAGTTTGTGCACAAACAAAAAAAGACAGAAAGAGAAAATGGGCAACACTCCGCGATTGTCAAGAGCTGTCACATTAAAGCATTTTGTGTTGACTGTTAAAACATATATTGTTTTGAAGCTGTTTATGTGTTTGACGGTGCTGAATTGAGACTTATCTTGAATAGATGATGGTTGTAACCAGGAGGCTTAATAAAGCAGCTGTTTTGTAGAGCTATTACTCAAGTCTTGTCAAACTCATCATGATTAAAAAGAAGGAAAAAAAAAAACACAGCAGGACTATATTCACTTGAAGAATTGCACCAATAAATGAGCAAAACATTTTTTTTAGTAGCACACAATGATAAAAAAAAAATCATAACTTTGCTCCACAATAAAAACACTGTACATTCTTTGCAGGAAATGATTATGACTTTAAGATATCTGTTCATTGTACTGGAAATAAAAGTGATAGCTATTTGTGACTGACTAGGCACTTTGGAATATGAGTGTAGGAGATAATTCATTCAAAGAAAATGTTAAAATGAAGAGCAATTTAATATGGCACGATGGGTTGAAGCCCGGCGAAAAGAGGACAAAGAGTCCTGTTATCTTTAAGAGCATATTGAGGGTTTGATTCTCGTTGATAAAATGCTGAACTCATGGCACTATATGAGGAGCTTTTGGATGAAAGCATCCACTAAATGGCACATGTACCGCTTATGTTCACAGTCTGCAAGAACGTGACTGACAAGTCTGTGAAAGAGAAATCAACTGGAGGAAACTACTAACACTAGCTGTGAGGATAAATCAGTTCAGAGTGTTTTTTTTTTTTTAATCAAATGCTGTATCCCCTCATGTACTGTGATATCCTCTACAGCAGTGGTTCCCAACCTTTTTGCCTTTAAAACAATACAAAGTCAACATTTCTACGATCTGTGAGCACTTCCAAGCAAAGCGTGATTTTACCTTCTCAGATGGTTTAATTTGACTATTTTAGAAGCCTGAAGACGTGAATCTACTGAATATGGTGTTTTACACAAAAAAATAAATAAAGTAAAATAAATAAAATAATACAAATAATAATATAAAAATGTGCCTTAAAAAAAACATAATTTAATGGAGCAGAAAGACCGTTGCTCCTCTTTCCTATCTTGACATTTCACGAACCCTCAGATTCATCTTGTGACCTTCAGGTTGGGAACCACTGCACTACAGTACTCATTCATTTTGGCACTATGTTCTTTCATAATACTGAGTGTGGTTTTATTCAATACAAATAAATAGTTCAGAATATAGTGGGCAGGATCTTTTGGGTCCTCAGGATATGTGATGAAGTCTACAGATTTGGGCTCCAGTTCCTTTTGTTTGAAAAGGTCATTACAATACTGCGTTATGCAAAAGAAAGAAATTCTGATCTCGACACCAAAAGTAACTATTTACAAAGTCCATTAGTTGTTGTTGTTTTTTTTCTCAATATATTTTTTGACATACTCTGTACTTAACGGCTGATTGTAGAAAAATGTTTAGGATGAAACATTTAAACAATGAGCGTTTGTACAAGCGAGGTGAACGTTTGGTTGTTATGTCACTTTGGACTGTTGTGAGATCGGATCCAGTCAGGCAACCTGCATGGCACTTTGAAGCACATTTACTTTACACACCAACAGCCAAATATGACCCCTACATTTGATGTTTAACTACTGTTTTCTTTTTTACAACTAGTACTGTTTTTTGGCACCAACTCTACATTAATATTATTTATACATGACACAATAACCGGGGCTAAATTTAAAATAAAACCATTTGTAGCAAGGGGATTTCTAATATCTCTTTGTTTTAATATATGGAGTGGAATTAGTCTGTTAAAATATCAAGTGTGTCATTAATCAGAAAAGATCATAATCTACAGAGTCAAATACTCAAATAAATTCAATTATATCCTTAAGTAAATGATAAAGTATGAAAGTCAGCTATGCACCTCTAATGAATCTCCAGTAAATGCTGTCAGAAATACCTCATTTTCAAAAGGCCAGACTAGAAAATGTAAAGAGGTACGAGGGGCCACTTTGGTCTGCTCTGGTTGGTCTGGATGTACATAAGTGGAACGGCACCTGGAAGTTGACTCCTGCCAATCAGACGCTCAGGTCGGGAGGCTGATGTTGGCGTTCTCCGCCAGCGGGCTGGACATGCGTATCTGGGAGCTGCTCTTGCTGAGGATCGACAGCTGAGTCCCGCCGTTCACTCCGCTGCTCGCCAACGAAGGGTGCCTTTGTTGCTTCAGGTCCACAGCAAAGTACCGGTTCACCGTCCAGCTGCGCCATTTCCTCTTGATCTCCGACTGCACCTTCAGGGAGAAACTTCACAAGGTCATTTTTTAATGTACTTTAAGCTGCATCAGCTCCATGAAAAGGTACAGTACACTTAAGTTGTGTGGGCAACATTTTAAGTGTTTATTTATGTATTTGTCAAGAGTTTAAATTCCTTTGAAGCATTCATAATTAGTGTATTTAGTGAAGGAGTGACATTATAATATATCAAAGCTGCAATCACATAAAAGATGTCTTCATCTTTTACATCAGAATTCAGCAATTGGGTTTGACAATAGGACGTTTTTTCAGAATTGTGGAAACGCAGACCTGTACTGTATGATGCAATATTTATTCTCTGTACCGCTGTCTGAATTTTAACATTTGATGCCATAACTCTTTTGTGGATTTTCCTCCAAAGGGACTGCTGATGAAATTTAGCTATGTAGCTAACTCTGGGACAGTCAATGACTATCTATTGCCCCTGTTAAATGAACAAATAAAATAAAATAAATAATGTATGTTTTCATGTTATGTTTATTTCTTTTAATTCATTTCAGAGCAGATGTCATTTTTCTTTATTAATGAGTGAGGCCTTACAATGATACAGCACTTTATGTGAATACTCATTTGGCAAAAGGAATGGCTTCTGTTTTTGTTGTTCTACTCTGTCATCAGCAGACTTGTTTTGGCCACCTATTTGTGTTTGTGAGATGCAAAACTATTACGGTCAAAGAGGCTAAAGCCATGGACTTTAAACTGCGTTCAAAATCAAAAGTCATTTAAATGAAGTGAATATTTCGAGGTACATTATCGTGCTTATTACAGCTACTTACTAAAGAAATCAATAATTTGACTCAATATTAATTAAAACATTATTTTATTGCTTCCACTAAAAAATAGTCCTCTAACATACTGTAGAACGTCGTAATTGACCAATCAGAATCGAGTATTCAACAAAGCGGTGTAATAAAAATAATTAAGTGTTTATATATTATAAATGTTAAATAGAGGGCTTAAAGTTTTGTGTTACAGTTTTGGGTAATAATCATTTAGAGACGTTCATCCTGAAATATGCTCATGTGCATCAAACATAGTATAGAGAGCATTCCTGGTGTCAATACAACAAGATATTGATGCAAATGTCCCAAAAGGAAACAGTTAATGAACAGGGACAAAAGCTTACCTCTCCATTGAGGAAACAGTAGAGGACCGCTACGACAAAACCCTGAGGAGGAGAAAAGAGACGACACATAAGAGGAAAAACTGCTTGAGATTGAAATATGCTTTCGTTTTTAAAAATAACTGCATCTCTGTCAGCAAAGGCTTAAAACATATCAAAAAGAGTGACTGTGAGGATGGATACGCTTTTAAAATGTTCAGCCATCTCTATTAAAAGCGAAATAACTGTATCCAGGTTTTGTAATGTGTCATCAGTAAACTGCATGTCATGTCTAAGGGTGTATGAAAGAATATGAATAAAGTGTATATTTCCCTCTAGAGGTGTCGATACCTGAGGTGGCCGTGGCTACAGCCACACAATTGAAGGTTTAAGGTTTCACACACTCACCCACATCATTACCACATGTTCAGTTACTTCCATTTGCAGTAATTTAAAATTACATAAAACAGTTTGTTTGGTTTAGAGTTTGTTTATTAGCACCTTTGGCAAAGCATTTTGAAGTGCGCACATTTAGTTTACATTGTTTTGTCATATTGCTAGTTGTTTTTAATAAGTTATTTTAATTAATTTCTCTTTGCCTTTGAGTTACCTGGCTGCTGAGTACTCTTTCCTGGTCTGATTAAAGGTGATGCTCAGGGTGGAGGCTGCATTTATTCAGGAGCACAAGCCATGGACCATACCAAGAGCTGTGACAGCATGGGGGGTATCTGGGTTTCTCTATGTTGTCTTCCCCTGTGTTTGGGTTTATTGGTTTGACCAAACAGTATACAAATATATATATATATATTTCCCTCAAGTCTCAGTTTTTTTAGGTCTGTTAGTTAACATATTGTTTTGTTGACCTCTTTTAAGGGCACCTATAACTCTGCTCAGTTGTTGGCAGTTATTTGTTTTGTTGAACCCTTTTTTGGGGGGTAAATAAACTCAACGTTTGAACCTGTATGTACCTGTGTTTCCTTGTGCCTTTAGTTGACTGCTTAGACCACAACAATGCATAATATTTTATTTATATAAATTGGCAGAAATATAGGTTGTTGAGTAGAATGATTGCTGGTAAATGTGTGTATTTGTGTCCTTGGGCAGCTATATACTGTATGTTCGGCATAGGATTTAGATGATACATATAAAAAATGAAAGCATAACTTTCAGGGTTGCAACTTAAGATCGTTTGTGTTATCGATTAATCTGCAGATTAATTCATCAATTCATAATTTTGTCCATAAAACGTAAGAAAATTGTTTAAAATTCCTATCACAGTTTCCCAAAAGGTATTCAAACAGCGTATTTTGTCTGAACATCAGTCCAAACCTCCCCAAAAATCACTTATCTATCAAATAAGACAGAGAAAAGAAGCAAATCCTCATATTTTAGAAGATGGAAGTAGCAAATGTTTGGCATTTTTACTTTTATCGTTTGTTCTTTGTTTCTTCCTGAGAGGAGACATTTGCTAGGATCCAGTTTCCTTGTTGCAATTCATTTTTACAGTAGCTATGTTAATCTTGTTTATGGTGTCATCTTCTTCTGATTTGTAATCACTATCGCTGAATTTGTTGTCCAATGTTGTTTTCATAGTTTCACAGCTGCTTCCAGGAAAAGCTTCAAAAGGCCAACTGCCGTCCTTCAACCTTTATTGGAAGTGTGTTTAGCTCGCTGCATAGCTGTGAGTGATTATTACCATCACTCTCCTCCTTTGTATCTTGTATACTCAGATGAGTTATTACCCCGTTATGTTCTCGCATTCATCCTCTGGTATTTCTAACTGGAGCTGTAAAAGCGTACCTGGAAGGATCCCAGTCCCAGTTCAAAGACCAGTCTCTCCCTCTTGCTGACATCTTCAGGTGAGAAGGCGAACACGGTGTAGTGAATACCGAACAGAGGGATGAGCAGGAGGGTGGAGCGCGCCAGACGCCTACACATACATACACACACACACACACACACACACACGCACACACACGCACACAGATTAATAAGTCATGTGTTGCTGGTGCTGGTCAGCTGGACGTGATGAAAGAACAGAGCTACTGATGCAACGTTGTGACACATTTTCTGACTACTGTTGTAAACATTTACACACAGGGTTAAATTTTTCAATCAAGGTACAAATTGAAAAATGAATTAATCTGTTAATTCTGAAGTTCAATCAAGGCATCGATGTTGTTTAAAATGCAGGCTCAGTCACAACTCTATGATTATTTTTAGAGTTCACATTTATGGATACGGCGTGAGATATTTTTTTTTATTTTTCTTATTGTCAACAAATGAAAATACCAACACCAACAATGAATAGATCCTACTAACAAGTATTGTCTGTGCGGCCAAAGTCTGATATCCTATTCTTATTTGCAATAGAGCTCGATTGTTAAAAACACATTAATGAACCACACACGGTTGCACTGGGTGACATGTTTCTTCATTACGATGAACTGGGCACTGTGGTTTATTATGAGTCAATCCCACATACCATCATTTACTCATGTTTGTTTACAGTGCCCAGCTTTTTTAGGAAATGACTTAAAATCGATGACTATGCATTTTTTGACCCATTTTTTAAAGAGCTCCATCTTCAATAAGAAGGACTGGACATGGGGAAGTGGAAGTCAGAAAGTATGGTAGTATAGTACTGATTGTTATTCACATGGTTGGCTTTGGTCTTTTATGGGATGTGTTGACAATAAGTAAAATATCGAATAACTATAGCCTTATCCTTATCCTTTAAATCTGAGGTTAGATTTAGGGTACAAATCCACTTTTAGGTGAAAATGATCACAGGATTGAAACTGAGACGAAACACACATAAACTCTTGACATGTACGATCTATCCCGGTAGTCATACACAGTCCTTATCTTGTGTGTCCGTATCATGCAGTAAAACATAGTGCCTGACATACACATAATGAATGGAAATACTCAGAAACACACAACAAAGGACACTTTAAAACAATGGAAGACACAAATGTGCAACACAGTGGTTTTTACAGTGCAGTCCAGTGATCCCCAGGGGTCCTTATGGAGCAAAACAAAGACATTATACTCTGAACTCTTTCATTGGGAAATGTAGGAAAACGTACAAGTACTATTGTGTATCATTTTGCGCTGCTGTCTCTCCACTAGCACTAGAAAAACAACTAAACCAAATCCAAACCCCATTTTTTTTTCTATGTGTATTCTTGTGTGTCTATCTTTGTGAGTACTGATTTGAGTTTTAGTGAGGCCGATTTGGCCGTCCTGACATTGGGCTGGAACTTCAAAGGCCTGTTTGAGGGTTAAAACTTGGTTCAGCCGATTAGACTGTTATCAGGCCATTAAATAGGTGTTATCGGTGGTTATAAGCCTCATAGATGTGGGTCAGTAGGGCCCTGCTACACCCAATAGTAGGTTTTATCATCCATTCACATCCACATCTATGGTGCTTATAGCAAACGATAACGCCTATTTAATGGCATGATAACAGTCAAACTGGGTGCGTGGTCTTAAGGCCCTGACACACCAAGCCGATGGTCGGCCGTCGGACAGTTTGGGGCCATTGATGAGCGTCTGTTGGCCTTGTTTTTTTGGTGTGTCCCGCACCGTCGACTCCAGTCTGCACGTGTTGGAGGTTTTTCGGCTGATTTTCTGGTGTGGAGACTTATTTCCTCTCACGCAGGCGCAGAACGTACGTGGTAGTCGGCCGTCGGCTGTAGTCTTTGCAGTGTATTCTAGTGCAACTTTTTGGCCAAAACAAAGGTGACGTGAGGCGACGCAGCTGGTGGCATTCATCGCCGCTAGTTCTTTTATGTCGGCTTGGTGTGTCCCCAGCTTTAAGGTTCAGCTTGGGGTAAAGGTTATGGTTTGGGGCTAGAGGATGTTTTTTTATCAATGAGGGTCCTCACAAATATATAAGTAAAAACATGTGTGTGTGAGGGAGAGAATGTGTTTGTGAGTCCAGACCATTAAAATAAAAAAAGACCCCTGGTGTAAAACACACATATACACACATGCAGTCAACAATAGACAGAGACACAGAAACACGTGTCGGCGGACAAACACAAAAACACACACACACACACACGCACGCACCACACACACCCACACAGACACACACACACACACACTTACAGTGTGATGGTGGATAACTCTGACATCCTGCACGAATGCTGAACAGCCTGTGTGGGCTCACTGAAGCATTTCTGAGCACAGCTGCTACACAGCACAAAGACAACACAACAATACAACAAAGACAGTGTCTTTAGGGACACAGACACACAGTCTCACACAACACACACACACACACATACACACACACACGCACACACACACACACACACACACACGCAAGTCTTCACACTTGGTCAAGCACGCACAGGTCTAAGCAACAGATGAGAATGACATTATCTGCAGAGCCTCAAAAGACGGCGTCCTGTGGGAGCAGAGCAGGAGTGACGTCTGGCTACAGCACAACTCCATAATGAGGCTCAGGCTTCCTGCCAACAGGTACTACAAATTAATATATTCTGAAAAGTGTCCAAGAGGACACATCAAAGGTGTAATGGTATAAGAATTTGAAAATAAGACAATACAACCCATTTATAAAAAAACAATTCTCCTGTATAAAAATGATCAGTTAGTATTAGATAGTGTATTTTAAGGGGAGACACTCCAGGTGAATAGGGTAAAAATGTAACTAATAGATATCACCATGAAACTTCCCCAGTTGATTACTTACATTAAAACATATCTTTTTTGTATTACAAGTTTTCTGAAATGTTATGTTTAAATATGCAAATGAGGCACTATCTAATACTAACTTTGGTTGAATTTATGAGAAATCTACAGATGCAAATAGACAAAGTAGTAAAATAAACAGCTAAATGTGTATGTTGGATGTCACTAGTCTGAAAGAAGACATGTTATGGAAGCAAAAAAGCCCAAAATCTCAAAATTGACCAGTGCATGAAAAACGATGTTGTGCAATGAGTGTCTCCCTTAAAGGGACAACGCCAAAAACAGTAGCTGTAATAAAAGGCCAGAGATAGTTAAAGGGCACATCTTCATCTTGTGTCCAGGGCATCATGTCATGTCTGAAAAAGCTATTGTTCTATACTTTTCTTATCATCAAATACTCCCATGAAAAGACCAAAAACAGCAATGTGTTAGTTCGTCTTTCAATGCTTTCCAACTTCCCCAGCCTGTCTGTGGCACTTCCGCGCCCATTTGTTCCCACTGTGAATCTTTCAAATCAGGCCACATATATAGTTTATTGTTTTATTATAGGCTCAGTAATTTCCTGAAACAGCTGGGAACAATAGTATTGTTACTCACACATGTGGCAATAGGGAATTTGTTGGGGACTATTTTCAGCTGCGGATTAATATACATTTGGTGCTTACAGCAGCAGGACGGTGCACTGTATGTGAGATTGAAATAAATTACAGTGCCCATATATTGTAATGAAGGAACAACAGTGTGGCTAATTACTGTGTTTTTAGACAACAATAGAGCTCTATTGCAATGAAGAGTAAGATATATCGGACTTTAGATACACAGTCAATACTTGTTAGTGGGATCAATTCATTTTTGGTTTCAATATTCTCATGGGATATATTGACAATAAGAAAAACATAGAATAGTGACAGGCTTATCCTCTAAGCAAAGTTATGTGCACAGTGGACTAGAGATGTTAAAATCGTGTCAGTTCACTTCATTGTTTTTTTGTGTATAACATTTCTCACACACAGACTTTTTTCTCTGAAGACATAAAACATTGGAGTTAGTGAATTTGCTGATTATAACTTACAGGTAAATGCTTGATTCGTTCCCTCCGATGTCCGGGGATTGCAGCTTCTGCACCAGGATGATGATTATCCCAACGAAGAGGACAAAATTGATCTGAGGAAAACAAAACACACAAATAACATAAATCTGGAGGGGTTATTATAAATTGCATTCCAGTCAGCTTAGCAATGGCTGGACATTTATAAAACAAATAATACATAAGGAAACAAATGAATGAACAAATCAGCATCCGTCTCACCATAATGGAAGCCACAACTGGTCCTTTGATCACCCACCAGAGGGCAGTGTTCTCATTTGTATCCCAGCATCTGGAGGAAGAGGACCACATCAATAATCATTCAACACTTTCTCTCAACACTTGGAAATAAATGGCATCATGCAATACGTCAAGGAAGTGGCCATTTGCAGAATAAGGAGGGTCAGAGGGGAGAGGGGGATTTCAAATGGAAGCAAGGCTAAAATGATGATTTAAACTTCTTAGAAAAATCACTCCAATAATTCTAAATTATGTTTTTGTAAAGGAGGTGGCGCTTCAACAATGGGATTCACAGTTGAGTGCTAGACACGAAGTCCAACAAGCATAAAAATGTGATAGGGTAGCACATCCGGACAAAATAGTCACATGTCACTTGTTAATTGGCTCACACCACTACGCGTTTCGGCACGGAGCCGTCTTCAGAGCGTGTGTTAATTCTAAATTATGTTTGTTTGCTAAATAAATAGATAGATAGATAAAGATGAGCTAACACAAGCGTGTTAAACGGCTACTGAAGCCTCTGAAAGGTTCAATTTGCATTTGAAAACATTGGTATCTTACTTTATCCCATGCAACACATGATCATTTTTTTAAAAGCTTATCAGATTTATTCAATGATTTTATGAATAAATGATCTGTGATGTCAACAATGAAGGGAGTTATTTCCCTTATTTATTCCCCTAAATTCTTGAAATTGCAAATCCTCTCTTCATCTTAATTTGTATAGTTGCCAAGATGAAGAGGAGACACATTTGCGAGGAGTTATCTTATAACAAAAATTGGACTTCTGGGTCTCAGCAGCCCGAAGGCCTCTGCCTCTTTGTTCTGATACAATATGTTCTCAAGTACCTTATACCCTATGAACAACATGGCCAACAGTCGACATGCATTTCTTCCTCTTTTTGAGAGTGAACCTAAAGTTATACCCAGTGTCATGAAAGTGGAGCCTCAGCACAGCCCAGACAGTCACGCAGATGGTGGGAGTTCCTGTAATAACAGTAATCATTAATACATTGGAGAAAAATGCAGTACATTTGTCATAATAATTTAGATTAGATTTGGGTAATTATAACACTTCTCATTTGTCCAAACATACTTTTGTGAAATAAACAGAACTATTTTGTGGTTGTGACCCTGTTTATTCTGTATTCATGAAGGTTAAAGATAACTATTACTACTTTATAAATTACCACCTTACTTATTGTCACTCCTGTGTCTGAGACATTATACTCATAACACCCGTTCTCAGGACTGGCTTACACGATAGTAAAGTTTAATCTTGGGAAGACAGCCTTCAGATATTTCGCTCCATTTGTCTGGGATAATTTACAGAATAGACTGAAACACTGATATGGATAGGGCAATTCAAAAAATAGGTTAGAGGATCTATTGATTTTAGGTGTGACTGTTTTACATATGCTGGTGTTTTATCTCCTTTTTATACCTATGTCAAGGATATTTCAGAAGGAATTCATTTATAACTTGTCATGCTGTTGTCTATATGTATATGTATATGTATTAAATGTTTATATGTCATTACCGTTATCATTATTATTTTATTTTATTGTGTTTTCTGTGTACTCAGGTCTCACTTGTAAATAACATCTCGATTTCAATGTGACTTCCTGATTAAATAAAGTACATACATTACAAGGTGTTATCATAATCAGCTGAAGGAGAATGCTTAAATGTTTGTCTCAATACTTCAGCTGTATTTTACTATGGTATTTAAGAAAAAACATTTGCTGGCAAGTTTGGCTGAAATCTCAAAGGTCTTGGCAAATAAATAAATAAATAAAAAGCTGTTTTAACAAGACCTCCAGGATAAAGACGTACAATAGAGGTGATGTGAATCCAGAATATATGTTTTATTCACAGTATATCCCATTGTACTATCACTACTTCTCTAAACATAAAAAAAAAGAGAATAAAAATCTAATTTACTCAAAAAAAGTACAAGTAATTTGACTTTTGAAAGTTGAACTTGTGGCATAAATGGCTGAATTTACAGTATGAACAGAAAGAGAAGTTGCTATTTTAAGTACTTTAAGTACTTTAAGTACTTTGCTTACTTTCCCATGACAACTACTCACCCCATCCGACAATGGTGTACCAGTAGAAGTAGCGTCTCTCAGGAAAGAAAGTCTCCACCAGCAGAGTGAAGAGATACAGACCTTCAATGAACAGCCAGAAGTAGTTGGACATGACACAGTAATGGAAGAAGATCATCACTGCTTTACACGCCACCTGCACGGAGGAAACACAAGGGGAGGTAGAGCAAAGGCAGAGGGAAATGTGTTTTATTAGTGATTTTACATCTGATGTTGGACGATCCTGTTAGGGGGTTTGGCTTTCTTATCATCTCACTTAGAAGCAAGTGCAACAATATCATGAACAAGTAGCTAAAACATATTAAAGGTACCATCAGCCATTTGCATGACCTTCAAAATTGTAGGTGTATATGCTCTTGATGCAGGAAGAATTGCCAGAACACACGCTGAAGAAGGGCATCTTGCCCGAATTGGAGTGCTTTCCTAGTTTCCTTTTTATATTATCTACATTAAGGATCCATCAACTGTCTTATTTTTAAATTGCTGAGCGTGTTGAACCTTCATTTATTACTTGATGTATGTGAGAAATAAGCTTTCTTGGTTGTTTTATCCTCAGTAAAAAGATTTTGCTGCAGCTTCAAAATGTACAATCGCATGTTTAATGACCAGCCTTTCTTTTAAAAGCTCAAGGCGATAAATGTCAGAGTGACAAACGTCCTCATTCCTGTAAATCACAGTGTAAACAGAGATCGTTGTCACAAGGGTGACGATGTCGCAACACACTGCATAACGCCGCAATTAACCCTCAAAATGTAGCATTCAGCAACTATGTGTGGATTAAAAATGTTTTCACCGCCAGGTCAGGTGGCCTGTAATCTAATGACATCATGTTAATGAAAGAGTCCACATTCTGAGTGGGGTCAACCAATTACAGCACGGTACCACGATGCCATGATGGTGACCTGTGATCGCCATAGCGACAACGACAAAGCGGCGGGTTTGAAAAAGTAACGATTGATATGTTAATGAGCCTCTAGTAGAAGATTTCCACTGGCCTTGCTGAAGCCATTAGTGTACCTAATTAGGTTTATTTATCATGCCTGCTTAACAACGCCGAACAGTGTGTTGTTACCAGACAAAGGCTAAGAGCTTGTTCTGCATTTGTAATCAGGGAGTATTAGGCATCTAATAGCGTGTTTGCTTTTTGTACAAAAATTTGCATGTGATTGAAGTTCCTTCAAAGGTGCGTATCAAACAGGAAAGACTGGAGGAGGAGTGTTTCGAACTCTCTGTCTATAAACCTCTCGCTGTATCTCAAACAGAACACACTTGATCACATTTTACACGCATGCTTTCCTTTATTAAATGAGTGGCTGCACTTCGATGAAATCCTTTAATTATTCTCTCTGGAACCGATTAACCAACAGTCTTGAAAACATTTTGCTACTGCCAATACTCTTATACTGACTCCAAACCTGCCAGCAATCCGAGTAGGGATCATTTAGAATAATAAATGACTCATTTTGCAATTATCTGCTTCTTTGAATTAATGGAATAATTAGCCTTGTGAATTGAAAATTCATTTTTTTCATTAATAACCAAACAAGCAGTCGTGGTTGTTTTCTTTCCTGTTGATAAGTAATTTATCAGCCACAGATAATGTGTGTATGACCACACAGTATATATGATGTGGTTACTGACTGTGTGTACGAAGCAGTGGTCGCTGTCCTCCTGAGCGTACAGCACGCCGTCCTTGATGAAGACTGAGATGGCTCTCAGGATGAAGGACACAAACAGGTTCATGTGGATGAAGTTCCTGGTGCAGTGGAGCTTCCTGGAGAGAAGACAGAGGAGTGGAAATATATCATATCTTATCTTGTTTTCACTCTTAAAAGCTTCTCAAAGCAAACTGATTAATGCAGCTGGATTTTATTGATTAATGACCAGATGTTTTTGTATTTAACCCTGTACGCTCGGCTGTTTTGGCTTGATTTTCACTCCCATCATTTACAGGCTTAGTCACAAAAACGCAAAATCTTACAAACTATATTTGTCTTATTACTGGTCAAAATATCTCATAACACTTGATATAAGACACAATAACCTAACATTTCAGTGAGATATAGGGACTTGTTTTTAGACAATGTATGTTGAATATTTTTAATGTATAATAATAATAATAATAATAATAATAATAATATAAAAGAATACATATTTTTAAGTGAGTCAGTACAGGTTTATTATGACACAACATTTCCTAATATTAGTGAAATATACCTCAAAATGAGTTTTCCCAGCTAATTTCAAGATCTCTTTTTATCTTGAAAGTCCTTAATATTCCATCTTATTTCAAGAAATCTTTTCACTTGTTCCATTGGCAGATTTATTTTTTTACTTATTACAAGCAAAACACTTTGTATTCATGGCCTTTTTTCCAGTACTCTGCCATATATTAGCATTTTCTGAATACGTCAGGCTACTCACTGGTACTGTACATAGACCAGGGCAGTTTACATGAAAAACAATTAACACTCTACTTCAAGTCCCCCATTTAGCATTTATAATCAGTGCATAACATCAATAAATGGTTTAAAAAACACTATAATTTAATTGTAAGCAGTTATGTATTATTATTACAACTGTGTTTCACTACATTCATCATTATTAGTTAATACACCGGCCCCGACTTACATTAATAAATACTTATATCCACTAACAACTACATTATAGTATGTTAAAAAACATTTATTGATTGTTTATCTACTGACTATAAATGCTAAATAGAGGGATTTTTCAACACACAGCAAACATTTATGTGTATATGAATAGAACAAAATGCCAGAAGGGCTGCAAACAACTTATTGAGTTTTCTCATCATTGCTTAGTCTGCTGGTTTATTTTCTTGATTAATTGATTAATTGTTTGTTTTAGGAAATGTGAGAAAAGAAAAAGAAAAAGGGCCATCAAAAGTTACACTTTGAAATTGCTTATTTTGTCTATCACATAAGATGGAGAGATGCAATAAATCGATACAATTGAGAAGCTGGATTGTTTGGCATTTTTGCTTGAAAAATGACAATTAATCAATATTAAAAAAACAACATTAATTTTTTTGTCGATTGACTAATGAGCATATAGTAATTATTTTTGATGCCGTGACTTTAAGAAAAAAAAAGTGAATATAAAAAAAAAGCTAATTTTAATGAATTTTGTCACTCCTACTGTTTTTCTTTCTTATATTCCTTTTGGGCTAAATTTGACATTTTTAGGATTCAAATGGTCAAAGAAAATTCAGAGAACAAGCATAAATGAAACCTATTTTCATTTAATTTACCAAACTCAACAAACTAGAGATCTAACTTTGTGCCGCTCACCTGAACCTGCAGAGAATGACCATAGCGGTAGTCAGAGACACCAGCGACGTGCTGTAGCCGACTGTGTACAGGGCCTTGACTGAGGCGTAGAACATGTCCTGATGTTGGAGACAGAGGGTTAGTCACGTGTGTCTGTGATAAATGTAACATGAAACTTAGACGAGGTTAAAGAGGTCGTACAGGTTTAGCGGTGTTGTTGTCATAGAAGAAGCAGACTTCCACATAGTGAGGGAAAGGTTCAGACCAGCCTTCCTCGGTGCAGTTACGACTGACCCTCCCCATCTCTGGAAATAAAAAAACATGCCTTGGGCTGAACTGAACTGAAGGGAATTAATATTTAAATACAAATTACATCACATCAAATGAGAGACACAACTGATCTCCTCGTTCTTCTCACCGTCCTCAGGGTCCATGAAGTCGTGGAAGAGCTCTGGACAGTTGACCACCACAACTTCACCAATGTTGGCACCCTGCCAGCAGGTCAGGTTATCCCACATCCACGGACACGCTGAGGAGACAAGAGAAACACACCGAGGTCAGTATAAAGCTCCTGTCAGCATTTCTGTTATAAAAGTGACAAAATGATACTGACACTAATTGAATTGAATTGAATTGAACTGAATTAATTTGAATTTAAGGTAATTGAACTGCGTGGTATTAGAGTTTAATTTCCAAAGATATTGAGCATTTTCATGACACCCACATGGACAAAACTAATTGTATTACCTCTCTTAGGTAATAAGATTAGGCAGCCTGTGATGAAGCCTGAGAAACAAAACCCAGAGCAAAAAAAAGCTCATTTAGCTCATGGTTCTGATAGTAATATTTGAAGTTGACTCAGATGAGGGTATAGGGGCCCGTCCTGTCTTGTAATACTACTTGTTCCTCAAGAGTCGATAGTGAGTCACTGTAGCGTCCAGTCTGCCCTCAGTCCAACATGAGAGGACGAAGAAGTAGAGCTGTCGAAGGCACATGTCCGTGTACGTTTTGATAGTTTGGATTAAATGGACAATCTATCAAAGCATACACGGACCGCACGGCCCTCTGTTAGTGGCACAGTAAACACAAAAACGGCATACGTAAACTATAGACCGACGCCACACGTGAAGATTATAAGATAGCAGTGTTATTTTGACCAGCCTGAAGCGTAAATTTAGATTTTATGGACCCCCTATTTCATCGGAGCCGGGGGCCAGGCTTTACACATTGCACCTTTAACTGAAATGTTAGACTGAAATTCATGTTATCACACATACATACAAAACTGTTAAAGTTGTTTTCACGTAAGGAAGAAGGGACGAGTTCAAGGCAAATGTCCTTGTTATGTACAGCAACTAACAATGATCAGCTCCTCGTCTCCATATTACTGAGCAGCATGCTGTTAGTGTTTTTAGCAGACTGTTTAACCTCCTTGTTACTAATTAAATTTCACCACTAACACGGCTTCCAACAGCATATCACCTCTAGCACTCGAAAGGCGGCACATCAATTAGTACATGATGTTGATAATCATGGTGAGGTTAAATGGCAGAGCATTGTAAGAGATGTAATTCAGAGAGAAGGGTGAGCGTTTATGCAAGCGTTGGAATGAGAAGTCAACATGAATTAGCTGTGAATGGTTGAGTGTTACTACTGGTTTACTTTAGCTGAACTTTAGATCTTTACACAGTTTAAACCTATAACTAAAACTAATGCAGTTAATACAACAGTCTGCAATAAATTCTACCTTCATGAAGGTCGTAATGTTCAGTTTTTGTGTTTGGAGAGGTTCAACTTTATGATCATTTTGGAAACTGCAGTTGGTGGAGCCGTTGGATTATGTATCAATGAGTAAAACAGTTTCAATGTAAAACATTATAACCTTCATGAAGGTACGATTTGTTGCAAGGCTAATGTGTTAGACTGCATTAGGTTTAGCTTCAGGCGTACTTAAATTGGCAACTAAAGGTGTAGGATTCAAAGTACTCAAATGCACTTTTGCACGTTTTCTTTTTATTGTCAATCTCATCTGATACTATCCGAGCTGAATGTGATAGTCTCCACCATAGACTGTATATAAAGATGGACGACGCGTCTCCACTTCCTCCCTCTGTACAAAAGTGAAGCCAAAATATCCCAAATACGGAAGCTGCCATCTTGAGATTTTGACGTCATTTGGTGCCAGAGTTTGCGCAGTAGTGATCCGGAGGCTGGAGCCGTGGTATCGATGTCCCGCCCACACACCCGCCTGAGCCAATCACGAGACGAGTACAGCCGCAGCTTGCTAGCGTGAGCCACCTAGCTGCTACGTTAGCATCATAGTAGCTGTTTGGCTAAAAAGACACAACAGAACTACATTTATGATTAAATCAACACATGTTCTATCACACGGACTTGTGACGGTTAAGGAAAGTTAAAGTTACATCTCTCTCATACAATTCCCGAGCCTCCGGTTCCACGACTGCTTCACTCTGTGAAGCTGTCAATCTTGAAATCTGACCCCCTTTTTATAGCATCAAATAAATAATTAAAACCAAACTTATCAGACAAATGAACACTTGAACATACATCAGCGTGACAAGAACTACCTAAAATGACAGAAACCATCTTTGGGAAAAACTTAGTTGACATGTATACTTGACTTTTTAGTTTGGCTCATGTTCCATCCGCTAACATGGAGGGGGCTGGATTTATGACCTATACTGCAGCCAGCCACCAGGGGGCGATCAAGATGTTTTGGGTTCACTATAGGGCTGCTGTCATGCCATCCATCTTTATATATGTCAATGGTCAACCATCTGGTATCGAAAATATGCTGCAACTAAATCTTCAATAACCAATTTCCATCTATTTTTTTGTTTCGATTTCCTTCTAGTTATCTGCCTCAATCGTTACCCGACTCATGCTCAGTTCTCACATCCTGTGTTTTCCGTACTGCCTCTTACAGCTTTGATTTGTCTGTGACGTCTCTCTTTCTCTCTTTCTGCTTCCTTGATGTCCTTTATCTTGAGGACCTCCCCATCCCTCCCCTCTCTCTTTCTCCATCTCTCCAGGTTTACCATTTGTGTATGCCCGGGTGGTTTTATAGTGCTGCAGAGGCCGGCACAAGTCTGATTGTATGTGTGTTCACTCGCATGCATTTTGAGGGTGTTTTTGAGTAATGGCTGCATCTGTGTGTTTGTGTTCCTGGATACACATGTGCATGTGGGTATGTGTGTGTGTGTGTGTGTGTGTGTATTTGCAGACCTTTCTCTATATTCTGCTTGGCTCTCTAATCTGTTTTGGTTCTGTCTGGTGAGCCGGACACGAAGCCAATTACCTTTTAAAGGGCAAATCGGAGCCAAATGAGCCGCACAGAGCTACACAGGTAACCGGCTTAATAAAGTACTCTGTCTGCATCACTGGCTATCTCACACAAGATCCTACGCTGAATCTTTACCGGGCTGCAGAGATACAGCATGGTATCCACACACATAGTACACATGCATATGGTGTAGAGTACACAAACACATACAGACATTTTTTTCTCATTAAAGCCGATCTTATCGGACGACTGAACGAGATTTGTTTTTGTGTTCTGAGTCATAAGGTGCAACAGTGGTAGAATACCTACCAGAGCTGATTTCTTCATTCATTCATAATTTTTTTATTAAAATTTAAACACTGGGCTGAAAGGAAAGACATGTCACGAAGCTCCTGGAAAGATCTGCATGTGGATGCGATCCATTTGCTTTTACGAGAATCTTACAAATGCTAAAAAAAGAAAAGAAAAATTAAGAGCTGCAACTTTTTTCATTGCTCTCTCTGCTGATTATTTTCTTGATTAATTGTAAATAGTGAAAAATGCCCATCACAACTTCCTAAATGCTGAGGCCAAGCATCAAATGTCTTGTTTTGTCTGACAGTAAATTCTAAATAATACAAAACAGGGAAAAGCCGCAAATCCTCACACTGGAGAAGCTGGAACCAGAGAATGTTTTTTGTTTTTTTTATTGAAAAATTACTCACCATTAATCGATTATCAAAATAGCTTTCAAGTTTCTGAATCGATTAACTGACTAGTCGTTTCTAAATTTAAACCACTCTAAAGGGTTTTTAAGTGTCCTATTGGGTGACAGTCATTCATTCATTCTCATTTAGGTTTAGAGAAACTGTTGACTAAAGATGATTTAGTTCTGAGATAATAAACACTGTGCAGTAGCCATTTTACATTCATTTTGCACTGTGCTAAATTCAGCTGGATGGTGATTACAGCACCAGACAGCAAATCATTATGTAGCAATTTCACATGGCCTGCAGACTAATCTGAGGCCAGAGTGCCTCAATTAAAAATATAATAACAAATAAATCATGAAATATGCTTTTAGAAGTGGATCTTGATAAATCAGGAAAAAAAACATCTGACCAGGCTAAAAACAGACCTCCAGCTACAGTATCTCTTTTTCTTTTCTCTTATTTATTATTTCCCTGTCCTCATTTGTCTTTTTCCTCATTTTTTATTTATTTTTTTTTTACTTTTTTTTTCAAGCCCCAAGTCTGATTTCTGCAAAGCAGGCGGTTTTATTTCCTCACCAACGATTTGCTGTCAGCAGAAACACAGAACGGTTCCTTTTAAAGGGACAAGAGGAAACAGGGATTGGTGAAAGGGTCGAGGCAGGCCAAAACACGTGTGACTATACGGTCTGAAAATGGTACAAAAACAAACTGCAGAAGTTGCAGAGGAATAAGGGAATAAAATAACATCTAAACCATAAATAGAAGTGTGAACTTACTTATGCACATGAGTTCTGTGTAAATGAATCCTGTTCTCTAACCTTCCTCAGGGCATGAGACGATATAAAAAAGATTTAAATACACAAAAAAACGTAGATGAAAACACATTAAAAGAGCACATGCAGTTAGCTGTGTAGCACACAGGAAGACTGCAGGCTCGACCTTTAAGATCGACAGATGAAAAACGAGCTGAATTTACAGCTCCTCTCCTCTTCTAACTTGTTATCATACACTCTAAATCTTTTATGCTTCATGTTTTTTTCAAGCAGCCCCGTGGCTGTCGGTGAAGCCATGAGTCACGGTGCAGTCTGGGAGATGCAGTCTGTTGGGCAACTTTGGCGCAGCGGGAGGGCTGCAGCAGTTGCTAATAAAAACCACGATCCGTAGCCAAGAAAATAATTGCTTCCAGGAATCACACACCGAGTTTACTGTGTTTTTGGAAAAGGGACACGAGAAATGTGAAAGCAGCTCAGCGTGACATTACAGGCAGACATTTGGTTTGTGAACTGTACATCACCGGATGGTCGCCTGTCCTGTATAGCGGCCTGTCAAGGTGATGTATTTGTAATCTGAACATGGTAGAAAACTGCACTCATCTTTCATCCTTACATGTTCCTCTGTGACCTTTTCAAACTCTGATTGGATAAACAGAAAAATGACTGATCGTTGAGTAGAAAAACAAAGACAGTTTTTTTTTTTTTTCCGCTCCTGGAGAGTTAGATTTTTAGGAGATGCATGACTTTCATCAGCCGCTCTGGGCTTTCTCAGCAACCCAAGACGTAAACAATTTAATCGCAGCAGCGGAGGCATGAAAACCTGCGATTCATGCCAAACATATGCACACAGAAGGATGCGAGAACAGGCACACATGCTTACTCAGGGACACATCCTCTCTTACCTAATTCAAGGTCATCGCTGGGATTGTGCAGAATGATACTCTCCATGCATTTCTCATGTTCACGCTTGATTATACAGTGCTCGGACTCTGAGGCCACCTGGAGAGAATAAACAAAAAACACACACAGTGTCACAATAAATATCGACTATACTGACACACTGCACCATTGACAATGGTGTTAAAAGCCCTAAAAAACAGTTTTTCGCTCTTGCCAAGAGGTATGACACAAACACAGTAATATCTGAAAAAGTTAAAATTGTACTTTTATATGACATTAAAGCTGCAGTTGGTAATTTTGAGCAAAAAAAATATTTTTATAAAACTGTCACCATATCCTGACAGTAGTGCATAAAACAGATAATCTGTGGAAACAATCATGTTCCTCTGTATCCTCCTAGTTCTCTTAATGACATTTGTAAGATTTCAACATGCCCGAAGGAAAACAACCAATTAGAGCCGAGCGGTCTCTAACACAGCTGTCAATCACTGCTCTTGTGCTCGTGAACTCTGATCAAACGGTCAAACTGGGCAGCGCTGATCAAATATGAATCAATATTGTTACAGTAATGCCTATTTGTCTCCTTAAATGTTTTCAGAAACATCTTGTAGTGTACTGTTTAGCTGTAAAATGAGAAAGTTTCCTCCGGCCGGTGGGGGTGTGTTATAATATATAAATGTGCTGCACCTGAGTGGGCAAAAAAATGATATTAATTGTTTTACTATCTGTTGATATATGTGAAATATTTGTCAAAGCATTTATGAGAAGCCTGTCTAACACCAAAATCCCTCTCTTTTCTCTTCCTTCAAAGTGTTTTGATGACTCATCCTGCACTATAGTAGCTACTTGGAGTGATATCATGGGTCTGTGTTCTTAAACAAACTTTTAATTCTATCTTTGTTGTTCATTGCCTCCTGATATTAACAAGCCACTGGATGACGGAGTTGTAAGTGGAGGCTCCAAATAGTGGTTCTCCAGAGATTTGCTAAATCACATCCACTTCTGAGCGATCAAATCAAATCCCTGCGCAATTTGATCCAATCCCTCTTTAACTTGTATCCCGCCCCCGTATTCTGCTTCACTTCGAAGGTGTAGTGAGAGAAACGATTTACCCAGAGGTAGCAGAGTTACTGCATGTCTGTCAACTTCTCTATAACTCTTCCTCTTGCTTTTTTAAAGCCAATCTCTGTTTTGCACCTTAGCGTTCATGCATCCCCCTCCCTCACCTCTCACAGTGAACTGATAGGTGTAATATGTCCCAGCCCTCTGAGCCATGGCTGACTCATCACTCTCTCTCTCTGCCCTCCAATATGAATTCACTCCAGGCCTCGCTGCCTAGATAAGATAGGGCATCAACCGACTGTGAAGATGTCCTAGGATTCACTTCCTTTCTTCATCGCGCTGCACGTGGGCAGAATTTCCAAATGCAGCAGGAATTATGTGAGACATCATCAGAGCCATCTTTTATCTAGATTCTGGTTCGATTCCATTTCCAGACAACACTTGTCAGATACTGGACGCTGGACAGAGACGGTCTCTGCCTCACAACGCCGGCTAAACAAAAACAAACACAAAAAAGATCTCGCCCACTTTTTCATGTTGTCAATAGTGTTTGATATTATTTAATGAAACTGGCATTGCTTGAAAGAAAAACCTCTTTGTACCCGTAGCAGGCATCCATGTTGCTAAGCAGCAGGTAACCAGCTAGGAGCCAATACATATTGTAGGCAAGGCTTCCCAGAAATGAGAAATAATTGGATGCAGATGAATAATATCTGTTTGGCATGAGTGCAGACAGGCCTGTAAGATGACAATATTAAATGTATTCTGCATGAATTTATTTATATAGGATCCTGGATAACAGATTATGTATGTTATTTTAGTTATGTGACTATTTTGTTTTTATTTTCCTATAATTACATTTCATGTTTACTGTTGTTGTTCTATGCTGATCTGATGGAACAGAAACGTCTGCATTTACACTTCTACCACACACACACACACACACACACACAGAGAGAGAGACACTCACTTGGACACATTCCTGAAGAGTGAGCCGCTGTAGCTGCTGCTGACGTTTGCACTTCTATGTAGGGGTTATGTGCAGGACTATTTTTGAAGCTCCAGGAAGTTATTGCTCCCAACCGAGAAATGATCAACCCGCACACAACCCCCTCGTACAACAGACAATTCTCATTTTTACACTTTTTGCTCAGAGACATAATGTTTTAATTAGTGAGCCTTACATGTAACCTGACCTGCCGCAAGGGTTTGTTACACAGACCCGTCTGAGAAGCCGTCCTTGGAAATTGTTTGGAAAAGGGCAGGCACGTTCAAAAAAATACTATGCAGGTGATTGGATGAACCATCTGTCAATCAAACTCTTGCCGAATACCAGTGGGGAGAAGAGAGAAAACATCTTTTCAATCGAGAAAATCCTTCAATGTTGTTCTTTGCTCTTCTATCAATGAAGAAATACTCTCCAGTTCTGATATAACTGATGCTGTTGCAGCTATGCTAACCTCTTCAGGAGCCGCCATTGTTGTTTAGAACGAACAGTCGCCACTCTGCATCGCCTCAAACACACCTAAACCACACCCGTAGCTGCCAGTAGCTCCTCACTGATTGGTCCGTGATCTGGCTTGCCGGACACAAAGGCATTACTTGAAGCCTGACAAGATGGATTGTCGTGTTATATGTGATCCCGTAATTCTTCCAGCCGCTGCGCAAGTTAACCTTACAAATGCTAGTAGGCAGATTTTTGCAATCGTTGGACTGAGCCATTCGTGCTCTTTCATCCTGTTTCCAGTCTTTAAGCAAAGCTAGGCTAACTGTCTGCTGGCTGTAGCTTCATATTTAACAAACAGATTTGAGTGTTGTATCAATCTTCTAATCTAACGCTCCTATAAGTTTTAACCCTCCTGTTGTCTTCGGGTCAAATTGACCCGAAGACAACAGGAGGGTTAAACAGGCCAACTGATGATAATGAACAAGGCTATTATTTGACAATAATGTTTTCTTGTCTGGCTATTATTAATAATATGAGCATACTTTTGTTAATTTTTCATGACCTAATGTTGAATTTCTGTGGATTTAAAGGTGCAATCTTTAGTAAATCACTAGTTTGAAACTAGCTAATTTAAATTAGAAAGAATTTTACACACTTAATTGGATTTACCAAGAGCTGGTGCAAACCGATCCAGGTTAACCGAGGACTGCTAAAACAGGCACTATGACAACATTGCATAGAGGACAGATCAATTCATTTTTTTTTTAAAGTGTGCTTTCTCTATGTGTGCTTTTCCACTGAACAGATGTCTGTCCAGATAAACCGTCCATTTGGTAGCAGCAGAGCCACGTTTCTCTCCCTGAGGCCATTTCCAAGGGCCAGATAAGTCAGTAGCTCCCACAGCATCCCATCAGCACAGATAATAAAACTCCAATTTGACGTCGCAGACCACTGGCCCACCGTACAGACCCGTTTGACACACAATGAGTACATCACAACAGACGTATCTGCCACATCAGCCGCTGAAGGTCAGCCTGAGACAGCGCTGTGCAAAGATGTCAGCTGGAGGAACCCGTCACACATGTTTGGGGGCAGTGTTAACTTAAAGGTTAGAAAAGATGTTTGTGACTGCAAGGTCACATTGTGAATTCATTTTAGTCTCCCTGGTAACCATCATTAGACTGGTACTAGTACATTTATTTCCACATAGACCAAAAACAATGTGTGTATCTGTGTAGCTTCACCAGGGAAACTGCTGCTGTGCCGCATCAGTGTGCTGGATATAATTCCTCCCACACATCTTGCACAACTCTTCCATTTTTTCCAGTTTTCTTTCAATGAGACCGCTAATAAAAGTGAGTCACAGCAGATGGATATGCAGCTCTCTCTGGTCAGCCGGGCCATCTGTTATTGTTCTAACAGGCGGCCAGTCGTCTTAGCACAGAGCTGATCCAGGACCTGTAACGTATGCTGATGTGCTGATGCGGCATATGGTGATTTCCACGCTTTCAGCGCCTGTCACTAACACACACCAGCGAGAGTGTGCATATGAAAATAAATCATATCTGAAGCTGAGTAGGAGTGGGCCGATGATGGAGACATGTGGACACACTCACTCCCTTCTACATGGATATGGTTACACATTCCTGTATGATCCTAAACACCCCCACACACACACCTACACATGTGCACAGTACATAGATACACACACACACACAAACTACTCACCAGGGGCAGCAGAAAGATTGCAGTCAGCAGGTAGCCTCTCATTGTGTCCTGTGAAGAGCTTGTATCCAAAAGGCTCCACAATATGTGTGTGTGTCTGGGTGTGTGTGTTCACAGGGATGCACTGAAATTGCTCCCCTCAGCGTCACCACACTTCAGCATCAAGGGCTCTGAAATACAACACAGAGGAAAAATGTTCTGTAAGAAAAGAAACAACAACAACAACGTAACACGAGAGCACCGTCACCGTGTTAGGCAACTGCATCACTCTATTATTTTGTTCTATTAGCGAGAGACATAGTAAGAAAAGCAATAGGTCGTGATATATGATATATAACATTTTGAAATGTTTTACTATCAATTGATATGTCCATATGATTTGGAAACTTGAGCATTGAATAATTGTAGCAGTTCAAATCTTTCAGTTTTTGACATGCTAGTTGCAAAGTGTTTTTCTTTAAACAATATCCTCAATGTTACTTAACATAGAAACACAGAGCTCTCCCAGATAATGTCACAATCCTACAGCTTTATGTCATAACAATGTTTTGTAATACTTTCACCTTTGTTTCTGAGAAACTGTGTTTTGTCCATAGTTATGGCATGGCAACACATTTTCACTCCCAACTCGTCAAATACCGCTGTTTGGTCAGTGCCCCTCGGCATCGGAAAACTGACGCACGGGGTACCCCTCTTGAAAGGGACGCAGTGTCAATATACGCCCCTTACATGCATAGTGTCCTTTCAAAATAAAATTCTGTTTTCACAGGAAGTTAAGTTTAGGCAACACAACCACTTAGGTAGGGTTAGGAAACGGTCGTGGTTGACGCTGACTCCACTGACTAGTGACTCACGGGGTTGATGATACTAAACGACATCAGTCACGAGTCATGTGACTAAAGACTGACGTGACAAAATAAGTCAACATTGCTTTTACTTTCACACGGAACACAAACACCGGTCTCCTGGTTGAAAGTCTTGTGTGTGTTTGACCCATCCACCAGACCTCCCACCCGCCCTAGCGGACTCTCTATTAATAGTAAGTCACTTGCTCCGACCGTGGAATAACGCCGCGAGTGGATTTACATTGGAGTTAGTTGAAAGCCTAGTGGTCACATACTGTTGCTAAAGGGTGCCTCCCTGCATCGTTTTCCAATGCCGAGGGGCAATTACCAAATGGCGGTATTTGACGAGTTGGGAGTGAAAATGGATTGGCCATGGAGTCGGCTCAAACTACTTCAGTACCCATGAGCCTCAGCTGCCGTTGCTATGGAAAAGAAGCCAGTCACAGACGTGAATCAGAGCGTTAGCGAATTCAAAATGCCTTGTCTGTTCAGTTGAGAACAAATCACAATGCCACAGTTGCTGAATTCATCCAAAATTGACCCCGAATTTAAAACTGAATTCATTTAAACTGAAGGTTGTAAAAATCTGTTTTCTTTAGCTTCCACTTGCAGTTAGAAGCACACATGACTACATTTCGAGCTCTGTGATTGGATGTTTCTTGCAGAAATGCACCTCAGGAGTTGTAGCAAACTGATAGTTAGACGTTTTTATCTACACAGGCTTGTAACTTCACCTTTTTCTAAAAGAAGTAGATATTTTTAGCCACAGTTATTAATCTTTTGTACTGGTGAGTGTGTACAAGAAAAATTAATGAGACTTTTACTCCTGGAAACCACAGACGCCTAAAATCGTTTAGTCTGTGGAACAAGACAATTTGTTGACTTATTAACCTGTAACTTTATATTTTGTCATAGGTCACTACTGGAATTTCCCAAATTTCCCAGTTCAACTGGTAAAACTGGTGAAATAGAAGCCACAGTCTATTGAAAAAACTGGGTCTGAAACAATAAGTTGATTAATTAATTAGTCTACTTACAGAATAATTAATCAGCAACTGTTTTGATACTCGAATAATCATTTAAGTAATTGTAATGATCTGCTGCTTTTTATTGTCTTATGTGATAGTAAAATGAGAATATTGAGGTATGGGGGTGTTACATAGACAAAATAAGCAATTTGATGACATTAAGTTGAGAAACAATTGATTAATCAAGAAAATAATCAGAAGATTAAATGATAATGAAAACTGTTGTTAGTTGCAGCCCTAAAACAAATAGTTTTACTGCCTTATCTTCAACTCTCAGACACATAAACAATCCTTCTTCAGTGGGCATGCATCACTTCATATCCTATCCCAACAGAATCCTGCTCTCATAAAAACCCCCTCGATCAAATCACAGAGGAAGCGTTTGTTGTTTTTCACTGAGGTGATATACGACCACAGAAGATGTGTCATCACCTGCACTCTAAATTAAAGCAGCATGTTGAAACAAAAGCATGGATTTATGAAGGACAAGTTGATTACCGAAGGCAAGAAATTTGGAAGGATCACATAAATTTACTTTAAGATAATAAAATTGATATAAAAAAAAACAACCTGCATCCCCACCCCCTTTCCTTTTAGGTCTTACTCATCCACACAGCTTCATGAAAACACAATGATTCACTGCAAACACAAAGAACACTGGCCAGCACCAGCAGAGACACATAACACACACACACACACACACACACACACACACACATCTAAGCTAGCTAAGCTAATTCATGCACACACACAGACAAATTCCTCTCTGTGTCCCTTCCCTCTAGTACCAAATCCAATTACCTCTAAAGCATCTCTCGGATGCTCTATCAAGTAATAGGACAGACCGTGCTCAGAGGAAAAATCCGGAGATATAGAGGAGGGATAACATGTGTCAAATAGGGCTGGAATCAAACTGTCGAGATACACGTTTTTAAATAGAAAAACACACCATCAGACAGACAGAAGGACAGAGAGAGGAACCTGTCAGACATGGTATCAATTAGCTCCATCTCTTTAACCCCAAATCTCACAGCAGCCATGTTGCTGGAGGCTCCAAAAGAAGTAAAAAAAAAAAAAAAAGTCCTTGGTATTTAGAAGAAATCAATATAAGGCTTGTGTATTGAGGAATCGCTGGTGCAGGAAGCAACAGAAGGGGCTCAACCATCGAAACTATCCTGAGGGCAAGAAAGCAGGAGAGTCTTTGCTTCGCTCAGCACTGAATACATGTGTAGCAGAAAGCATTAAAGTGATGGGAATTTAGAGGAAAATTCAAATGGTGTTCAGTCTGAAAATGGAGGAAGTGGAGCACCAAATGTGTTTTTTACAGAATGCACTGATTGCCTTGTTTATTTTACCCAGTAATACAACACACATGGTATAACAGGAGGATTTCCAATCATAAATAATGGCTGAAGGCACTGAATGTGACTGTCAAGAAACATCCACAAACACACTCTAACCCTTGATGGGAAGATTGGGATCCACATCAACTCAAATTAGCACAGGGATCTTGTGTAAGTGTATGTGTGTGTGCAGATGCAGAGAAATAAAAGAGAAATCCTTAATGATTTATCTCTATTGAAAGTTTTTTTTTTTTTAAAGATCTGTCTCCACACATCAGCCTCCTCCTCATCATGTGTGCTGAATTCCTCTGAACATCGTGGTGCATTAATAATTCATTCTCAGTTTACAACGACCCCAGTTAGACAAGAGAACGAGTCCAATTAACCCAAATGCAAGTCTGTTAATGCCTGTAAAGGGGGATTGCATGTCTGTCAGTGTGTGCAATCACCCATCCATTGAAAATCATTAGTTCTTCTTGGCAGCTTTTTGTTAATACGTTCAGTTAATGTTCCTGTGCCATGATCATACATACAGGCCATAATATAGGCTTCATGACAGGAATAACAGCATATCTCTACTGCAAAATGATTCTTATTGAAATTACAGCTGGTTTGTGGGAGAAAAATGCAACAGTCTTAATTACAATCAATCAGTGACAAATGGGTTTCTCCCTTGATGATGCATAATCAATAAGCTAATGTTGCCCCAGCCTTTTTTTCCCCGCAGTTGTAAACGTTTAATTCATCAATGCATGTGGGTGACCTTCGCTTTGCACATGGAAAACATCAGCATCTACCTACTTAAAAACTCTCACTCGAAATCCAGCTTGCTCTCCTGTCATTTCAAAATAATTGTTTCAATATATTTTCAACATATAGCGAATGGGGTTCCAGTGAAAGCCTTCTTTAATTGCAGCCAAATCTGTGAGTAAAAGCGCGCAGCTTGGAAAAACAAGTCGAAGGAACTTACCGATGCGTAATTTTCAGAGGCGCAAAATCTCTACACATGGAGCCATCGGTATTCACGGACTCCCGCCGTGTTTTGGCTGTGAATTGTTTCCTAGAATCTCTTGTTTTACTCGTCCAGAAAAAGAAAAAACGACAGGTGCTGCTGCTGTTGTTGTTGCTGCTGCTGAAGCTGCTGCAGGAGACACTCACTGCTGCTGCTGCTGCTGCTGCGGCACCACGACGATGTGGAGGAAGAGGAGGAGGAGGAGGAGGATGGAGGAGGAGGGAGGAGGAGGTTCCTTCGGGATTCGCACCTCGTCAGACACAGAGACAACAAAGTGAGACAACAGTTTAGTCTACAAATGCAGCTGGAGGAGGAGGAGGAAGAGGAAGAGGAAGAGGAGATGTTTTAAAACCAAGTCTCAACTCTGGGATGTTGAGCTTAAAGGGGAAAATCATCATCGTCTACATGTCTTTGCGTTGCATGCGTGGGACTTAAAATAAACTATTCATACAACTCTCTTGACGTTTTTTGCTTCTGCACAAGGTCCGGTTCCCTGCTGGGGCAGATTTGTGAGGCACTGAGTTTCGCTCCCGTGATGTGCATGACTCACATCTCTAAGATTTAACATCTGAAATTCCCGCATGTGTTCCACAGTAATCCCCCCCCAAAAAATGCTGGTTAGTCAAGCTGCACTGTGCCCTTTTTAGTTCAAAAAAGCAGCGATGTGTTCCCATGAAATTGATTAGAAGTGGTTGTGTGGCCTCTGGCTATCCTGTTTGCTTTCAGCACCACGGACAGCGACCATGCCTCAGGGCATGGATGGACTTAACGCAAAAGTCCTTTAGAACATTTTATCTGCAAATAAAAAAACAACAGTCTATGAATACTAAGAGCTGCTTTAATTGAATCTCAATAGGACTGATCCATGCTGGGCCCCTGGACCAGAGTCTAGGTATGGAGGGACTGTTAACATTTCTTGTTTGAAAGTCAGTCAAACAACTACAGAGATATGAAAAACAACCACTGAGATGCAAAATGACCACAAACTGATTCAAAACAACCACAAAGAGAAACGAAACAACCACAAAGAGAAACAAAACAACCACAGCGATGCAAAACAACCACAAAGAGATGCAAAACAACCACAAAGAGATGCAAAACAACCACAAACAGGCCAAAAACAACTACAAAGGTGCAAAACAACTACAACGATGCAAAACAACCACAAACAGGCCAAAAACAACTACAAAGATGCAAAACAACCACAAACAGGCCAAAAACAACTACAAAGGTGCAAAACAACTACAACGATGCAAAACAACCACAAACAGACCAAAAACAACCACAATGATGCAAAACAACCACAAAGAGAAACAAAAAAAAACACAACGATGCAAAACAACCACAAACAGGCCAAAAACAACTACAAAGATGCAAAACAACTACAACGATGCAAAACAACCACAAACAGACCAAAAACAACCACAATGATGCAAAACAACCACAAAGAGAAACAAAAAAAAAAACACAACGATGCAAAACAACCACAAACAGACCAAAAAACAACTACAAAGATGCAAAACAACCACAAACAGACCAAAAAACAACTAAAAAGATGCAAAACAACCACAAACAGACCAAAAAACAACTAAAAAGATGCGAAACAACCACAAAGAGAAAGCAAAAAAACACAACGATGAAAAAAAAACACAACTATGCAAAACAACCACAACAATCTAAAAAAAACACAACGATGCAAAAAAACCCACAACGATGCAAAACAACCACAAACAGGCCAAAAACAACTACAAAGATGCAAAACAACTACAACGATGCAAAACAACCACAAACAGACCAAAAACAACCACAATGATGCAAAACAACCACAAACTGATGTAAAACAACCACAGATATGCACAGAACAACCACAAACAGAAAAAACAACTACAAAGAGACAACCATAAAGAAATGCAAAATGACCAAACCGACTTAAAACCACAAAGATGTCTGTAGTCATTCTGTGTCTGTTTCAGTCTGGGCATCTTGCCCAAGAGAGGTGAGAGGTCTTTTACATGTCTGTGTCCAGCGGCCTGTTGTATCATAATCTCTCCATGGCTGTAGACTATTTGGAGTTACTTCATATTAGAATATTTAAAGATGTTTATGTGGCATTACTTTATTACACTAAATAAACAATTGATAAGGTACAGCTTATTCCTGCTAACAACCAGGACTTTAAATGTGAGTCTTAACACATTTTTATTAATTTTCCAAATGTACCCCCTTCTTTAAAACTGTGTTCCAGTCTGCCCCCTCTCATTCAGCTTCTAAACCCGCCCCTGGATCCAGCCTAGACAATTTCCAGTGGCAGCTATATGCAGGATAGTGTTTTGAGTGCAGGGTGATTGATCACCCAGCTGAGGCCTTTTGATGGGTTGGCCATAAATCAATGAGGCATAAAGAGTATTAAACCCTGCCATGATGTGGATATTCTCAGAGAACAAAACAGAAAACAGGAAAGGCCACAATAACTGACTTGAAGACACTCGCCTTATCAAAATGTTGAAAAAAAAGAGAGAAAAAAATCCATGAAAATGCCTGATTGGACGAAGTGTAGTGACGCATGTCTCCTGCTGTTCCTGGAACATTTTAACACTGTTACTGGCCTCAAGGACATCAATGGAAATGCTCCCATTGAGAGAAATTCAGAAATGCTCTGCTATTCATCAATCTGAGAGCTATTTCTGTAGCATAATAGCAGGTTAGACAATGATTTGAGCCTTGTTTCCATGGAAAACACTCAGCTGCATCTTCCAGTGGCTTTGAGTGTTTCTGTATGAACTTCAGACAAGGCAGCAAGGCAAAGACAGTTGTGATCATTAGAGATGTGTGTGAGCAGAATAGAAACAGAGACAGACAAACACAATTTAAAAACAAAAAACACATTTTTGTCTAGATTTGGATTTTGTTTTTCTGAAATATCTCCACAGACAGTGTCTTCATTCTGGTCACAGCATAAAATAATCAATTTAAGGTTTCAGGCATTTACTCAAGGACACAATGACATTAATGGTGAATACCATGATTGAAATGTCTTTCAGTGTCAAGGGTCAAACCAGCAACCTTCTGGCTATTAAATGGCCTCTTGACCCCGAGGACAGAATATAATAGATGGTTATTTCAAATATTTAAATGAGAACTTTCAATGGAGCTGGCTTAGTCTAGTGGGATGTTGTTGGGTAGAGGAGGATTGTTGATTTTTTATATTGGACTAATTAACTGGATACCACGTTATTTTGTTTGGTTCACATTGTAACCTTGGCAGTACAACACATTTTACCTTTGTGGACTCATTTGTACCAGGCTGCAAACACGGTCATTTCTGCTGTAAAGTTGGGCATTTTATCACGGGGGTCTATAGGGATTAATCAGTGGGCTAGCTTCGGGTCTGAGAAGTGAAGCCAATGCTGAAGTGCCTTAAACCTGCATTCTTTCTAACAGCCAGCAGGGGGCGACTCCTCTGGTTGCAAAAAAAGAAGTCTGATTGTATAGAAGTCTATGAGGAAATGAGCCTACTTCTCACTTGATTTATTACCTCAGTAAACATTGTAAACATGAGATTATGGTCTCAATCGCTAGTTTCAAGTCTTCTTCAATACAGCATGATGTTCATTTAGTAAATTATGGTCCCATTTAGAGTCAAATAGACCATAAAGCTTTAGGACGGGTCGCTACCACGGCGTTGTCCGGGCTGAGAGTTGTCAGTGTTTTATGTTTTAGAACTTAAACCCTTTCTCAGTGTGTTTTCAGTTCATGAAAGTTAATTGTAACATTTTGGTTGCCTTAAAATGTCTTATTCAGCGTTCGTTAGTAATTAGCTCCACCCTCTCGTGTCACTTCTGGTTGGAAAAAGCCAAGATGGCGACGGACAAAATGCTGAACTCGAGGCTTCAAAACGGTCAGTCCACAAACCAATAGGTGACATCACGGTGACTATGTCCACTTCTTATATACCGCCTGTGGGATTGATTCGCTTTTGGAGCCGGCCTCAAGTGGCCATTCGAGGAACTGCAGCTTTTGGCACTTCCACATTGGCTTCACTTTTCAGCCCCAGAGGTTTGAAGCCCAAAAAGTTTCAGATATGGTCATATTAAATGCTAAATATATGTCAAACAACTAATATACTGGCATGTCCAGCTGTCCTACTGTTTAAATAATTAAGATGCACTTAAATTATCATAAGAGATGATCGGTTGTTTTCCCCCCTGCCTGCAAAACAGAGCTCATGGTTGTTGCTCCCAAGGCCCTGCGCCGGAGGGTTGAAGATATACATCTGGACGTCGACAGCTGTTCTTTCTCCCCATCCTCGGAAGTCCGCAACCTGGGTGTCATCCTGGACCCGACTCTCTCATTCCAATCGCACATCAAGTTCATCACCAAGTCCGCTTTCTTCCACCTAAGAAACATATCTCGACTCCGGCAATCACTCTCTGACTCCGTGGCAGAAACCCCCATCCATGCCTCGCGTCCTTGGGTTTCTTGAAAGGCGCTATATAAATCCAAATTATTATTATTATTATTATTATTATTATTATTATTATTCCCTTGACTTGTTGGCTCCCAGTGTTACATGATGCAAACCACTAGTGTTAGTATTAAACTGTACACAGATAATGAACCTGTTTTTTTTATGTTCTGTGCAGTTATGCAATAGATTTGAGAAGATGCCCTCGAACAGATGAAAAGAGTTTGTTTCCTGTTTGTTGCTTCATTGATATAACTCTCTTGTTTATGCTTCATTGCGCCGCCACTCAATGAGGCTCTCCACAGGACGTATCTCACTCTCTCTGTCTGTCTCTCTTTTTCCATCACGCACCAATCACACCGTCGGATTGCCATGGCGACTCATCTTCGACAGAATGTGGGAGGGAAGCATCGAGTGGTTGAGTGCAGAGCCCACCTACCCGCCTCATCTCAGAGAGGACTCTGTCGGGAACCAGGCAAGACCTCATCCTAACCCCCATCCTCTCTTCATTCTCCTCCCACATATCTGTCTCCCACTGAGTGTCCCACTTAGGTGATTAATCAGTCGGCTATGCACATGGGAAAAGGCAGGATTATGTCAGCAAGAGATACCAAAACAGTTGAGTTACATGGGACAATTCAAAACCAGTTTTGACCTTTTGCAATGGACAAAAAGTTAACTGGTTATCAGTTACCAAAAATGGCCTGTAGATATATTGTTGCATCAAGTTTAAAAATCAAGAGGGTAGATGGTTTCACCTATTCCAAATCTTAATCCTTTTTTAATTTTTTTTTTTTTTAAAAAAAGGTGCTCTATAAGATATCCTGAGCATTATTATAGCAGCAAACAACAATTTGCAGTGTAAAGATATAGAGGAGTAATGTCTACCTGAGCAGAGAATGAAGTCACTCTCCCTCTGTGTGCGTTGTAATCTGAGCATCTTCATGCTTTGTTTACGTAGCCGGTCCGGCCGCACATGCCTGTTAGTGAACCGTCTCAGCCAACCCTGATGAAGACCTGCAAAGGTTTATTTTAAAGGTACCTGTGGCGTTTTCGACCACTAGTAATATGGAGCAATATTCTCACGAGTGGCTTACAGTTTTTGTGGGTAATAAGATGAACATTCATCCCACTTGTTTCACGCTATTCTGCACAATGGTTGTTGGCAGCAATATGCAAAGAAATCAGGGCTGCCCAACATTTTTTGGGCTTCGATGAGAAATATTTGAAGGTATTCAAAGCTTCATGGCACAGGCTGACCTGTTCTTCTGTCTGTTTCATTCTCCCCTGTTTCAGTGCTGCTGCCGCACTACTGTACACACTTGCACCGCTACACATAACAAACAGTGATATCCGTCTGAGAATAACTAATAATAATTCATGTTGAATATGAATAATGAATAATGATGTGGGATTGTTTCTTATTTCATGGGCTATTTTGTGATTTATACTTTATTATCACATACTTTCATGCATCCGAATACTGATTTGGAGGCCGATTACCATGGCAATGGTCAAAGCTTCAAAGCTTTGAAGCATTCGGGTCAGCCCTAAAAGAAATGCACCGAGAAAGGCAGCAAAGACGAGGACATAAACCTAAAAGTAAACAATGCAGGATTTAAAATATGCTGAAATAATCAGCTCTGCAAATGTTTTATGTGAAAGGAAATGCATTCAACTTTCAACCTTTGGTGAGTGACGCTGAATGTTAACATAGACTTTGTTTGTTTACAAGAAAACCCCACAGGGCACATTTGAGTTACAAATTGCTCATGCTGCTATGTGTGAATTTAGCTTTTTCTTGTTTGAAGAAAAGGGCATTCTTTCAAGTAAAATGAATTGCCATATTGGCGTTAACCTCTGCAGTTTACTCTGCAGATGCTTTGTGGCTTGTAAACAACTGGCCTAACGTATAGCGATTGGATTTCTTGCAGCTGTGAGTGACGATACATACTTTATATCTGCATGCCGAGATTCATCTGTCCATCATTTTTGGTAAAAAAAATGTTCTCACTGCAGGACATCACTGCCATTATTTTGTGTCATTAGAAAAGGTGTTTTTAAATATTTAACGTCTTGCGTGTAGCATGTTAACATTAAAAAAAATCACTACCATCATTGATTTTGATAAATTAACATAATTACCACAAACAAAGAGATCACTGCCAAGACGATTGGCAGCTTCAACCGGCCTTACCGCTACATTTTGTGTGCTACCGGGTTAAGATTTCACAGGAGGTCGGTTGGATTGCTTTATGGCGCAAAAAAAAATGAAGGAGGAAGAGGAGGAGGGCTGCTGATCCTCCAGCACAGAAGGACCTAATGTTTTCTCGCAATGGCAGATGGTGAGATGAGCAAAAGGGCTGATGGAAAATTTTCAATTCTCAGTTACGAGCTCTCGCCCTCTTTCTTGCTCTTAAAAACGAATGCCTGTGGAGAAATGCCAGGCATTTGGAGGGATGCAGCATAGTTTGTGGGAAAATGTGTCTTTAATTTTATGATAGCATGGTCACACCAACCAACTAAATATCACTACCATGTGAGACGAGTTGAATATGATCTCATTAGGTCACTTGTTTTTTACACAATACATTGGGCAACAACTTTTTAAAAGCAAAATAGAACAATTTGTTCTTGCAAATACACTGGTGACTGGTGATACTAACTGAATTATTCTAGGACTCTTCAACTACAAGTTATTGACAGTAATTTGAGAATGATATATTGAGGGTAATATGTAACAAATAGAGACTTCCATGATGTTTAAAGGGTCTTTCAGAGGCTTTTTTTCTGAAGCCGTCAGTATCAGTATAGGGCCTGAACCTCCATTTTGTTCCTGACAAGTCTGTTCAAAAGCTTTTGATTGCCTTTAATGTGCGGCTGGAAGTGTGAATTGACTTCTCAGAGCATGCTGATATAATTACAGGTTGTCAGAGAAAAGAGAAAAGCAGCTCAACGAAATGTTCTGTAATGGATGACACATGTCGTCACGAGGTCCTTTCACCAGTGTGGGAGAGGAGAATGACAAATCACGCTTCAGACGACTCAGTAGGGGAGATTTTAGTACGTGTGAGAGAGTGTGTGTGTGTGTGTTTACTGTATTTATTGGTTACCATGTTCAGGCATCTAACCAACAGTGGTATAAACAGCAGATAAATGACAACCAACGTCTACTTGTCAGTTACAATTTGTGTAACAATACAAAGATATACAAATGGTCACTTACTGTAAAGAAACAGCTGAAACATTATGCATAGTATACAGGACTACAGCACCTTTGATCTGTGAACATAAACACTATTCCTCTTAGAAAGTAGTTCCCAACCTTTTTTATCTTGTGACCCCTTAAAACAAAGCAATGTCTACCTGTGAGCCCTTTTTTACTGGTTGCATTTGTCTACCGGTTGTAACCAGTTTTCCCATGTTTTAATAGTTTTTAAATGGCGTGAAATGCTTTAAATTATCCAGTAATTAAAAAGAAAAAGCAGTTGAGGAAAGTCTAAAAAAATAACATAATTTGATGTAGCAGAATTTTTTTTTTTTTCCCTTAATCTATTAATAATCTATAAATAATAAATTTGTGACCACTTGTGAGGGTCCCAATACACACTGGTAAAACTTTAAAGGTGTGGTAAAGGTGTGTAGGATTTGGTGGCATCTAGTGGTGTGGTTGCAGATTGCAACCAACTGAGTACCCCTCCGCTCACTCCTCCCTTTCCAAGATTGCGGTAACGTGAGCCGCTGAGTGCAAAACCGTGGTAATGGCGTTCGCCTCGCTCAGAGGCCATCCTTACCATAATAACAATACTTTAGGAGCAACGCAGGTCAGATGGCGACCGGTGGTGCCACGGTTTTGCATTCTGCAGCTCACGTTACCACGGTTTCACAAGCATGTCGGAGAACTACGGTAACGTAAAAATGTGAAAGGCTGTCTCTAGAGCCAGTGTTTGGTTTGTCCGTTCTGTAGAAACATGGCGGTGCAATGTGGCGGACTCTGTGAAGAGGACCCGCTCCCTATGTAGATATGAAGGGCTCATTGTAAGCTGATAAAAACACAACGATTCTTAGTTTGAGGTGATTATATACTAATGAAAACATTGTTATGAATACTATATTCATTTCTGAAAATAGACACTGAACCTTTAAAAATTACTTTGAGAGCAAAGGTTGTCAGCCTCTTCCATGCCTCAGTAACTTTCATTTTGGAAACAGGATCATTTTGGATCAGCTTTACACATTAATCTTTGTTAGAAAAGCTTTTATACATCTACTATGCAAACTCTTTCTTTTCTCAAGTTGATTGGAAACATTTTTCTGTGGCTTTTGCAAGCCAAACTACATAAACTGTAACATGCGGGACCAATTAGATCATGGTTCTGCTTCTCTTCACTGTTGTTATTGTAAACATTACGTGGACCATCAAAGAGATGAGTTGTGCTTGATTGTGTCTCTAATATTCCACAAAATACTGACATGGGAACACGCACATAGTTTTATATCATTGTTTTCTCTGTTGTGGTTTATGTGCAGGTTTTAGTGTTAAAAAGAGAAAAGGCAATGCATCCTATTTTCAGCAACAAAAAAGAGTCAAACTCAATAAGCAGCACATTGATATGTAAATGGTTGTAACACAGAGGATCAGAGCAATATTCAGCAGACACGAAAACCAGAAATGAAACCCTTTAGATAGCTCTAATTTCATATTCAGCGTGGCTCTGTTTATTTTAAAACAGTGTGACATTCACGTCTTTCTTTTATGTCTTTTATTTTCCTGGCAGGCAACAGAATTACAAACTCTTTCAAATGGTGTTTCACAGGTTGTGTCTAAACTTAATGGTTTGTTTGGAACATTGTGCATCTCCTGCACACATTAAGGTTAAGAAAGAGATAATTACGGGTAATTCCCACCTCCAGTCAGTGAATAATCTCCCTAAATGCACATTTTATCTAGATGACGCTCGCTGTGAGTAAATCTGATAGATTTTTCTGCTGCAATGTGTGTTAGGATTTCCCGTCTTTTTTTCCAGTGGTATAGGGTTGCACCTACAGTATAGGCATAGACGATGCTTTTTTCAGTTTCTTTTTATATTTTTGTCGAGATTTACTCTGCTGGTCATTCTAAACATTTACTCACAACATCCTCAAACTACCGTCAAACAGGTCTATGTATGAACAAAGATCACTATGCAGTTGCTCAGTTGATTAATGGTTGCCATGTTCTACATAGTAATCACTGTCATTCGGCTTTAGACAACTAATTATAAGGCAAGTGGAAGCCAGCTGTATGACCTCCGGGCTTTGTTCGAGCAGCTGGAGCTTTCAATACGCTACAATGACCATTTGGCCTATTTCTTATGACTGCGATCTCATGAATCTTCTGAGGCTACATCACAGAATTATTACTCAATGCTACTTGTTGGTGATCCCTGAGAGGACGCATCCTAATGACCTTGTTGATCCCCTGACTTTTTCTCTCTAACGCCACCATGACGTTCACATTGGTTTTGAGTAAAATATCTGAACTTTTCTTAACTATTAAATGGACCGCCACGGAATTCAGACAATCATATTCCCCCTCGGTATGAATTGTAACAACTTTGATGATCTCTTAACTTTTCATTCAGCGCCATGATCAGGTTAAAAATGTAATTCACTCAATAGTCTGGTTCATGGCCGGCAAAACTAATGGTATTCCCATCAGTCAGAGCTGCACTTTGTGTTTAATGCTAATTAGCTAAGATGGTACACACTATCTCCTGAACATCAGCTTGCTAACATTGTCACTATGAGCATGTTAGCACACTGGCGTTGTATGAGGATGCGTTGCAGGCTGTTCTCATACACTGTCCGTAGCTACTGTATATCTACGAAAAGTAATGCGCTGTAATTCATATAATTTATATTGCAGAAAATCCATTTGTATGTAATCCATGTAATTGTAAACCAAGTGTAAAGAGTGACAAACGATGCATTTGGAGGAATCCGGGGTGGATGGGTGGGTCAAAAAACACCGCTGTTCATACTCTAAATGAAACCAGAAGTTAACGTCGATTTATTTGTCACATAACTTCCGTACTTAAGTGACGCCACTTCCAGAGTTATTTTAACTTCAAACCACAATCTTTTCCTAAATCTAATTAAGTAGTTTCCTGTGAAGTTTATTTTGAAAAGGGTGTTTGCATGTAACAAGCGGATATTAACATCTGTTGCTGGACATTTGTAGGAAAACAAACAAAAATTGAGGAATAACGTTTTGTAAGATATCATATAAACCGTTGTATAAGGGTACGTTGACTACTGCTGTGCATAAAGCACCATTTGCACTGCATGGCATGGCACAGCTTGACTTGACACGCCTCACTTGGAACCGTTCATTTTTCAGTTGCAAAAGTTATGGATAGTACATGGTACCTTTTTTGGTACCATCGCGGTTCCAAGCAAGCTGAGCAAATACTAGAAGGTGGAGTTAAAACACTGCAGACCACTGATTGGTCGGAGAGAATCGTCACTTGTGCAACACGGGACATCCTGCAGAAACCTGCCATTTTTTAATAGCCAAGCTAACGGCTGCAATTTTTTTTATTGACTCGACCCAGATTTTAAAAGATGGCAGCCCGCAAAACTATGCCATGGTCAATTGACGAATTGCAGACGTTTCTCCGTTTGTTTGCTGATGAAAAGGATCCAGCAAGAGAACACACTGTGTTTGTGTCACATAAAAGATGATGTTGTAGCAGCTGCGTCAGTCAGCTAAGAATCCCGCCTACGTTGACTGTACTGCACTATCTGCAGTGGGAAACAAAGTCACCCTCCCTGAGCTTCTGAGGAGAACTAGCTATTATTCATTAGTGTCTTTGAGTCTTTAAATGGTGTAATCACTGTTCAGTTCATACACCCCCGCCTAATCATGACTTCATTCAATAATTGTCTAATCTTTTGTCTCTTGTTGCATTTATCATTGATTTAATAGTATGCCTATTGATTTTATCATCACCACATTTGTGGATTTAAAGACCTAATGGAGTCTTTTAACATGAGAGACTTAAAGTGACCACATATGTCAAAGGTGGACGACAACCGTCACTGCGTCTGGGACGCCTCACGATGTCAAAAAGATGAATGCGTTTTTTGCCTTCTCTCGCCGAATATGACAAATTCCATGACCTGCTGTGTCACGTTGACCAATGAGATCACAGAGCGCTCTTCGACACTGTAAACATGGGGACACGAAAGCGGAATGATGTAGATGGTGTTGCTGTGAAACAGGGGGAAGGTCACTGTCGGGTTTTTTTCTTAGGTTTTTCCCGAACACAAGACAGACAGTGTCATATACACCGCTTTGGATGCCATTGTTTGTTCACATTCTTCTTCTCTGAAGTCGGTCCCGCAGTAAACATCAACAACTTAACAAGCCTTTGGCATCACTTTTCGGTTGCAATAAACACTTGCCTCATGTTGTAAAGTAAACGAAAACATGTGCTTTGGTTCAGGCAATAAAACTGCTATAGCTAGGTTTAGGAGAAAACAACATGGTTGGGCTTAAAACTACTAGGTTTGTAGAGTGAAAATGATGCTGAGCGTTGTGAACACGGGACACGAATGAACAGCTGATTGTCACGTGACGCACGGGACACGAACAGCGGTCTCCTGGATGAAAGCCTTGTGTTTGTTGGACCCATCCATCTTCCCTCCCATCCGCCCGGTGTGTGCGCTCTTAAAGCTACGTCACCACACTCCCAGGACACTTTCCCTGACTGTGTATATATAGACGCAGATGGGTTTACATTGTAGTTAATGGAAAGCCCAGTGCATCTCATACCGACGCTAAAGGGTGCCTTAAATGTCGGTATCTAACGCCAACGGCTGTGACAGAGAGTCAGTATTTGACGCCATGTGAATGAGAACGGGCTGATACAGTAGGCTTTCATGTCTCTGGGCCAAGACTGACTTCTTCTTCTGCTTCTTCTTTGTCTTTCGGCTGCCCCTGTTAGGAGTCCACAGAATTTATGACTATAATTGCTTAATCTGACACAGTGACCATCGTAACAGACAAACCTATTGTGTAATCTGAACCTGCCTGTCATAACTAATGATTAAGTCATTAATGATTCATTAATTATCAGGTCGTTCCTCAGTAACTCCTAATATTTCTACCGTAAAGTGTTATCGAAGTATAAACTGAGATTATTATTGTGCGTTCAGTGTTGCATCCACAATGCTTGTCGTCTGTATGTCTGTTTTGGATACAAATAAATGTAGAAATCTTTGAGAATAAAAACATACAGCAGTTTTAAATAGCACACATCCTGTCAGTCACACACAGTATGGATGTGGCATCAGAGAAATCAAGGAACGCAACGTCCCTGTTGTCATGGAGACCAAAGGAGTATGGAGGGCTTTATATATACAGTATTTGTTGGTTGTGTACAGAATTGAGATGACAGTCTTTTCCTTTTAGGTCTTACAGGAAAAGGGAAATGTATAAATACTCTGTTTTTGTCTTGCAGTGAAACTTCCGCCATCCATAGAGACATCAAGTTTTAGGAAGAGAAATTCACATCAACACGTTGGCAAATGTAACTGAGACATTTCACCCCATTCAAATGTGCAGAAAAACAAACAAAAAGGGAGCACGATGTTCACAAACATGACAAATACTAAATAATCACTGACCATAAATCTCTTCTGCTTGGGAGTTTTCAGAGGCAAAATAGAAGTCATAGTTTTTCCCCACATGCAAGAGGAAGGGGATCCAGCTTGAGAGATACTGTATATGATAGTATCAACGGACTATTAAGGTGCAAGGATAAGAAATTAGCTAGAGGTTGCCCAGAATCTCGCTCTTGGAGCACAGGAGGAAATTAAGAAACAAAATGAGCCATAGATCACTACTGTGGTGTTTCACTGCAATTATAGATATTTAGAGATCTTCCATCATCCCAATGCAAAAAAACAGAAAAGTTACCAAGCTGATTTACTTCAAACAAAGGCCCCAGTATTACAGCTAATAAGTGATGATGTCACCAAATAACTGTGAAATCAGTAAATGGTTTGTCTTTGTGCAGACGACTTGGCGACTCGCCCGAATGCTCAAAACAGACATGCAGAATAAAGGGCTGCCCAGATCACCTTCTCTACAAATAGCTTGGCGTACAGGGACACACAGCTTTACTTAAAACTGTTAATATGCAGGAGGATTTTGACAATCTGAGAGGAGCCTAAACTTGTGCCTACTCCTAGCCCATGCTCTTAAAAGGGGTACTCCAACAATTAAGAAGTGTACTTCCATAAAGTTGGGGACTTAGAGGAGACAGAGTTTTAATAAAACAAAAAATTTAAGCAGCAGAGGCCAAGATATCCTGACTTTCAGTCCCTATATTGGTCGAGCTTTAAAGAAACTGGATCCTAAATTTCACGTAATGCAACACAATAGTGTTTTATTTCTTGCACTATGAGTGTAGGTGTACAGCTTAACAGCTAAACATGTTTTCAAATAAAGGTTGAAGACAGCAGTTTAGTTGTTGGACAGCAAATTCAATGATACAAATCAGAAAAAGATGAGACGACCCTAAACAACAGTTAGACCAAAGGTGTTGTACAAAATGAATAACAATGACACTGATTCACAAAAGTAGGAGTCAAATTAGTCAGCTAACGGTAATGTCCCTCATGCTAGGAGGAAATTGTACAAAGAATAAAAAAAAATCAACACATTAATCCCAGAAAAGCTATGTAGCTAGCTTGGTTAGATCTGATCACAGGAAAACTACCGTTAATCTACAGATGATGCAACAAGGGTATTTGGTAAGTAAATTAAAGATTCCTGTCAATATTTGTTTGGTCCATAGACTGTATATAAGAAGTGGATGTAATCACCATTACGTCACCCATTGGTTTTTGGGCTATGGTTTTGAAGCCTCAAGCTCGGCATTTTGTCTTGTTATCTTGGTATCTTGTTTTTTTGCAACCAGAAGTGACCCCTGAGGGTGGAGCTAAGTACAAAAGAACGCTGAATAAGACATTTTTAGGCGACCAAAATGCTACAATTAGTGAACTGAGAACTGTGGGAGGGTTTAAGTTGTAAGACGAAAATGTGGAAAACTCCCAGACTGCACAACGCCGTGGCAGCAATCTGTCAATCACAAGGTAGCCACGCCCTAAAGCATCGCCTGCCTTATGGTCTATTTGACTCTAAATGGGACCATAATTTACTAAATGAACATCATGCTGTATTGAAGAAGACTTGAAACTAGCGATTGAGACCATAAACTCATGTTTACAATGTTTACTGAGGTAATAAATCAAGTGAGAAGTAGACTCATTTTCTCAGAGACTTCTATACAATCAGACTTCTTTTTGCAACCAGAGGAGTCGCCCCCTGCTGGCTGTTAGAAAGAATGCAAGTTTAAGGCACTTCAGCATTGGCTTCACTTTTCAGACTCAGAGGTTGCCCACTGGTTTGGTCACAGATCTGACGAAATAGCGAATGTAAAAATGTCAGTTAAACTTGAATTTTATTGTTAGAGTTACACATTTTTATGTGTAAAATTGCTGGTGGGTCCCTTTAATGAGTGAATCCTGCACAACCAGCTTGTGTACTGTACATGCATGTTGATAACGAAAAAACAAATTAAGGCAAATTATTACTGCCTACACCTAACTGGAATATATTAATTGAATTGAGGTTAAAAAAAATGAGAGCATGCATAATGCAATTAACACACCTGACTTACAGCAATCAAATCTAAAGTTACTGTGGCATGTACGACACATATTAGTCTGATGTTGATAATTCTGCACATTCAGAGTGGTTACAGTTGGTGACAGCAAAGTGAAACCAACACAACAACTCTCAGATTCACATGTTTTTTAAATTTCATCACCAGAAAAGAACAACAAACTCCCTAGTGTATGTCTCTTATTATATTTTTCTTATCACTAATAACATGTTTTCTGGTTTCTTCCATCCTTCTGGACATTATAAACTGGTGTCAGGGAAATCAGGTTGCTGTGAACCTTGTAAACACTTTAATCAAATTATTGCAGTTATTTGTTTAATTCACAGTGATTGGGGTCTCTGCTTTAATCAAGCTAGTACTCAATCTTGTAATTTACACTAATTGGACAGAATGTTAAATGCATGGAAAGTGGGCAGCACAGGAGAAACGGATATTATCTGGTGGATTGACTTGGTAAAAACAGTATTACCAATCTTACCAATCATTTCTATCAATCACAATTATGCACACACTTATTTATTTGCATGCCTACAAATAAATAAATGTACACATACCCAAACAATTACCAGATTTGTTTTTAATTTCTCTGTAGCTGCTGCTGGAAAAATGTGTTTATATGGCACATACTACAACAAACAAGACAACAGTTACATCATTTCTCACAGTGTCGTATGTCAAAGGATCTAAGCTCATGTCGAGATCTTTATTTCACAAAGAGATGTACCACCAAAGCATCAGACTATTAGACAGCACACATGAGAAGTTCTTTCCTACACACACACAAACACACACACAGATGTTTGGTTTGGATTGTTGAAGAAAAGACATGCCGTGCAACTTGAAAGCTTAGTGATGCGAATAAGCATGAAATGTTGGCAGCCTGCGACGGGCGCTGAGTCTGGTGAGATGAGACAGAGAACAAGTGAAAAAAAAAGAAAGGAAAAGTGTTCTGGTTTATGCAGCATGTAAAATTATATGTGAAGAATATAAAGTGTCACATTCAAGAGTGGAGAGGAAATGCTGTGTAAGGAATCAATAATTTGTGTTTTACTTTTTGAAGAGCATATACAGTAATAAGGACATTACATTTCTGAGGGAACGCACAGAATAGGGTCTATGTAGTTATGTCGTTGTGGGCTTAGTATTGAAATAGTACTATAAATTTAGATTTTTTTTTTCTTCCCTCATTCGGGGCGTCCCTATGGATAGATGGCGCCCCAAGCATTCGCCTATGAGGCCGGCTGTTTGACGGAGTTGGCAGTTCAGCATGCTGAGATGCCACCAAAACATTAAAAACGTACGGCTACACGCCTGTGGCATTTGATAAAAATAAGTGCGGTGGTGATTTTACGGCATTTTACGCCAACTGAATGCTTCAATTCACATGATGGGTATCAAATGAAATAGAAAAGCAAGCGGTATCAAGAGAAATACTCTATTAGTATCAATATCACTTTAAGGTTAATGGTATTGTTACTCGTATCATAGTTATTTAAATTAATAATAAATAACCCTAACCCTAATGAAAAACAGCTTAATAAATTGTGACTGCAAGCGAATATGTTCCACCCTGCAAATTATAGAAATGAGCAGGGAGCAAAATCCGGTGTTACCAGCCCACTTTAGTCTTTATTATTTACAATGCTGCTGGGACATAAATTATTTTGTTTACTTCAACACTAAGCTGTTGATTCTATTTCTCTAGAAATAAAGTGGAACCCAAGCCCACCCAGACCAAATTGGGCCTGTGTCGCTTGGGTCTTGGAGCGCACCTAATGGTCACAGTGTTATGTTAACCTGCTCTATTATATACTGTAGGTGCAACAAATCTAACAGGAGAGGTGAGGGAGATGTCAATCAATGTTCATGCCCACACAGTCCTGACTAGACGTCTAATCAGACAAGTGAAGAAACCTGTGTGGGTGGACTATGAGTGTGCCGGGGCTTTAATGCTGCGTTCCAGACAACTCGGAACTCGAAAAATTCCAACCGCCCACTAGAAAAAGTCCAATGGACACCACTCAAAGTCGGAGTTCCTACTTGTGAAAATCCATCAACTAAAAGGCAACGTTAAGTATGTTGCCCTGTATTTAATTAAAATAATATATCGTGTAAAACCTGTGTTGTATGTAAATTGATGTCAAAATATGTTGCCATGTTATTACGTAGCTTGTTGTAGTAAACAAAGTTATCTTCTCTGCACAAAAGTTATTTGGTTAAAAGTCAAAAATGCCAAAAACACTGTGGAGGCTGCACTGCTGAGGATTCAAATGTGTGTACACTTGCCAAAGTCAGCCATGGTTTTAGTTAACATTTGGAGTTGTGCACCTGGAACGTTTGGAGGTCGGAAATTTCAACTGGGAGATATCCGGCGTCTTGAGTTGTCTGGAACGCAGCATAAGGCTAATAAGGTACGATCACATTACGTTTCCGTTGAACAAAATCTATCAACATTGTACGAAGGCGACACTGCAGTTTGCGGTGATAATATACTAAAGAAAATAACATGCTAGATTAACAAATGCCGGGAAAACAGAAAGTGTGTTCTTTAATTTGGTCATCATTTGGGCTTTAATATTAGTGAATGAGAAACGGAGCAAATATTTGTATACCTAAAATATAAAGTGGCCATACCTTACACTGGAATCTTTTCATATTTATGAAATTTATTTGATATTCGTTTTTAGGTTTACAACAACTCTGAGTAGAATATCCAACAATTCGAAATGGTAAAAGAACGACATTATGGCATTTAATTCTAATTTAAATGTAAATTGCACCCCTAATTTCTTTCATTGAAGCATCTTTTCATGGCATTTTACAATATTTTACAAAGGCAATTTGAGGATGTGGTGAAAGAAGAGCCAGGGCTGCTTTAACCTGACCAGATGGTGCTGAACTGTAAGTCACCAGCAGGTCAACATGGATTAATCTCACAGACAGACAGACTTTCTCCCCTTGCAAAGAAATATTTCTTTGAAAAGCCACTCTACATGTAAAATGCATTAGTATATTGATTGATGCTCAAATCCAAAGCTGGCCGAGCCTTTTATGACCAGTCCTATGACAAATACAAAATGAGTTATTTCTATGCTATGAGCTGAAGTGTCCACTTCCTACAAGGCTGAAAGGCTTTCTTAAAGAGGATAACCTCATATAAACACAAAAAAAAACCCCTTCTGCTCACAACAGTCTGCACCATGCAAGCTTCAGCATGGACCTTCTTCAGGCACACAAGCCTAACAGACAGAAAGAACACGTCAGTGTATAGAGATATGCCAGTAACTAGCCCTAACGCAAAACATCTGTGTATCTCTGACACAAGATCACACTCAAATATACAGGTATTGTGCCTTCAAATGGGGTCGTGTTTACCGTGTTCACTAGAAGAGTCCATATGAACGCCCCCCTCTTGAGGTATTCACAACCTTGTAAGTGGAAAGTTTCTGAAAGCTCAGAGTTCAAGAGTTGTGACGTGTTTGTTGACGTTGTCAGATATGACGGAGGTCATGGAAGTTAATTTTTCGGTACATAATAAGTTAATATATTGTAATTTTAGTCATATATTGTTTTTCGTCATGGTTTTAAAATATGTCTGAAGAAAATGTTGATATTCCCAACTGCCTAATCTTTTTCCTCTGTCATTATGCATTTGCATTTACTGCATTATGTTACCCACTTGCGAGCTTGCTAACCTCTGTGGCTTCTAGATGCCGACAGTAAAGTTAATATTGCCGTTGCTTAGCAGCGGTGTTCTCACGACTTAACCATTTGAATGCCAAGCATATCGTGTACACAACTTCCCATGTTGTAAACACAAGCTCACAAGTTTCATTTGAAGGCACCAATAGTCTTATGGCATGCATGGACTCAAAAAATTAAGGATAAGAGATACAAATATATGAGACAAACAATGATGAAACATAAGACTTTCATGCTGCATCATAGATTTGTGTGGAGAACCACAGGCACAAATTGTACAGCAATTGTACATAACAATTAAAATCTTTTAAAATAGCTTTACAACACACACACTGTTTTGACTATCGATGCTGTCCAGGGGGAATGATGAATAAATGTAATCAGATTTTTCAAATTAGGCACACATGCATCTTCTTCACCTTAGTTAGTTTAATCTGGATCATCACAATATTTGAACCTCAGCTTGACAAAGTTTAGCTTTTGTTCTTCATCTATTTTAATGTTATGTATTTCCATGTATATGTACGATGTGACAATGCAATAGACATTTATTATTTAGACTACACCGAGTAATATTAAACATGAATTTGGACTACGTCTCCAGGCACCCGCTGATTAAATCGGCGACTGTGCTTTAACCTACAAATGCATATTTTAGCAGCTCCCTGGGTACAGCTATTGTCACGTTTCTCTCGTATCTATGCATAAATGTATGATCAGAGAAAATCTTCCCTTTACGTACATGTAGCACATTAACCACGCAGTGAGTCTGTTAGCATTATTTATGTACAGAGGTGTCTGTGTCTGTCAATACGAAACAGATACTGCATTTCAAAAAGAGTTTAATATGAACATAGATATGTGTGTGTGTTAACTTATAAACCTCTCGTGGTTCCCAGTTTACTTTACATGTATTGTCACAGCATACATGTACTTCATTAAATCTTAAACTTGGGCCTAATGAACCCATGTGGTGCTCACACTGTGATGCTTCTATTTCAGTAACAGACAAGGCACTTGGGAACATATTATTAGGTCACAATATCTCTTCGCAGTGAGTTCAGCTAAGTGCACAGGAAATAAAATATACAAAACATTTCTTGTGACATCAATTTTATTCAATTTGCAGTAAAAGCAGGCCTTTTCTTGCTAATCTTGATATATAATCACTTGAGTTAATGGAAAAGAAAAAAGTAAAGTATTCTACTTTCAAGTGATGGGGGAAGGTTTTGTACAATTTCCTAAATGTGGTTTGGTTTTGTGAATAAATTAGTCAATCATGTTAGACAAAGGTTTTTTTTTTTTCTCAATATTTACATATTTTCGCTACAAGCCTGGAAACATCATATGCACCTATTTACTTTCCACCTCTGGTATTTCCACACAAGGACAAACATCAAAAGGTTTTTTCCCATTGCTGTTCTGTAACTTAACACAGTGTAAATATTTAGTGTTGTGGCCTGATCTTTAGTAAATGTGCCAATATTTAGAAGTAAACACGGTGTATGTGGGCTTTGTGCAGCACTGCGGCTTCACCATGTGTGTGTAAGGTTACAGCACTTTGATGACAACGTGTTAAATGAATGCTGGTATTGCTGACTGCAATTAGTTAGACAGAGAGATATCAAACAATGCAGCATTTGATGTTAAATAAAGCATCAAATAACAGCTAAGAATTACCAGAGTTTATTCTGACTTTTGTCACATCTATGCCAGGACTGTATGGACGTTTCAATTAGATGTAAATAAAATTATTGACAACCACAGAAGTAATAATGATGATCTTAAAGGTCTAGTGTGTATTTGGCGACATCAAGTGGTGAGATTGCAGATTGCAACCAACTGAAACTTCTCCCGTGAACCAAGCAGTGGGCAACTCCAGGGTCTGAGAAGTGAAGCCAATACAGAGGTGCGTTAAACCTGCATTCTTTCTAACAGCCAGCAGGGGGCGACTCCTCTGGTTGCAAAAAGAAGAAGAAGTACATGAGAAAATTACCCTACTTCTCACTTGATTTATTACAACTTTAACCCTTTCACAGTGTGTTTACAGTTCATGAAAGTTAATCATAACCTTTATGGTCACCTAAAAATATCTTATCAAGCATTCGGTTGTGAACCAAAACCAAGATGGCGAGAGCTAAAACCAAGATGGCGAAGGCCAAAATGCCAAACTCGAGGCTTCAAAACAGCAGTCCAGAAACCAATGGATGACGTCATGGTGACTACGTCCACTTCTTATATACAGTCTATGGTGCCAAGCGTGTAGGAGAACTACGGTGGCTGACGGGAAAATGAAAATGGCCCTCTCAAGAGTCAGTGTTTGATTTGTCCGTTCTGGGGTACTGTAGAAACATGGCGGCCGGCTCCGTGAAGAGGATCTGCTCCCTATATAGATATAAACAGCTCATTCTGAGGCAATGAAAACACATCTATTCTTATTTTCAGGTGATTATACACTAAAGAAAACATACTTAATAATATTATATTCCATTTCTGCCTATAGATCCCCCTAATTGTTACACACTGTTGTACACACTCGCCTGGTTACAGATCTCTGATCTGACATCTGTTCTCCTGCTTTCACATTTGCTCCGGCATTCAGATGGTAAAACTGAAAAATAAATGGCAATTTTGTCTAATTACATACCTCAAAGCTACACACAACAGCAAATCCATATTGTCCTCGGCTGCTATGGCAATACACAAACATGACACACTGTGTAAAGAGGACAGAGGAATCTCACTAAAATTAATTCGGAAAAAAACTCCAACAATGCACCGCCTTCTGCACAATATTGACAATCAAAAGAGTTGCTTTGTATCAAGTTTGGCTGAAATTCATACCACACAATTTTTTTTTTTTTATTGTCACTTTGAATAAGATCCTTGGAGGTTTAATGGTGAACAATATTTTTCCTGTTTAGCACTTCACAGAAGTTGAGAAGTTGCATTCTCTCAACACTGATTAGTTAAATAATGTATTTCCCCCCCCCCCCAGGATGACAAAACACCAGCCACCCTTTTTCTAAAACCCAGCGTTTGAACCAGGAAATATAGATGATTTACAGCTAGATAGATAACCAGCAGAGCAGTTAACTTAGTACTCTCATAAGGCTGCTCTCATACTCTGTTCGTAGCTATACCTACAAAAATCCATGCACTACAATTCATATAAAACCTACGTAATCAAGTCGTATGTGATCCACGTAATTGTGAGCCACGACAGGTAAAGTATAAAGAGCGAAAAAGTCTGCTTAGGAAGGATGGCGGGGTGAATGGGTGGGTCTAAAAACATATGACTTTCACCCAGGGGACTGCCGTTCATACCCCGTGTAAAACCAGAAGTCAGCGCTGACTTATTTGATACGTAACTTCTGTACTTACTGTAAGTAATGCCACTTCCGTAGTTATTTTAACCCAAACCACGATCCTTATCTTTTCCTAAACCTAACCAAGTAGTTTTGTTGCTTAAACACCACAAGGTCTCGCACAGGCGCGCCTATCGTTTGTGTAGCTGGACATTCGTAGGAAAACGCATGATCAATAAGCCTGTAACTTTTCGTAAGATATCATACATGACTGCTGCTGAGGCTGATTGAGATGGACTGTAGCAGTAAGAGTAGTCACAACACAGCTACTGAAGCCACATCCATATAGATTCAACCACAAATGCAGCTGAACGATCAATAACCATCCACAACCAGGCAGAGCTGCAGCATCTGTGTTCACAGTGGCTGAATACTGTCGGAGCTCCGCCTTTTGGGAGAGTAATGAGTAATATATGTGTTGTGTATAGTGTCACACTTTCTGTGGAATCTGCAGAGCGTTTTCCTAAACTGGCAGTGTATTATAACTGTAACTGGACTGGACCAAACCGGAATGCAAAAGTTATTGTAAGCAGTTCAGAAAAAGAAAATCCACTTTGACCCTTCAGAGGCTCCTTCACTTTGACAGTGACAGTTTTCAATTTTATTTTCACAGTGGGGGATTTCTGGGACTCAACACAATGCACATCATGTTATTCGCAAAACACTCACACTTACTTTAAAACATTCTCACAGGCTACATTGTGTAAATCAACAGACATTGTGGATGTCTTGCCGATGCAACATGTTAATGAAAAAGGAACACCGTTGCCTCCTTTGAAGGTGTAGAAGGACAAAATACACACTGAAACCTCTCCCTGAATGACGCCACACACTTTGCTGTAAATTTTATCGGCCACAATTACTTCAGCTCAGCTCACCAGAAATGATAATAATAACTGCAGCAGGTCGGTGACGTGAACGGCAGAATCAATGGCTATGCAGCACAATGTTGCAATCAAAGCACATGTTCATTTCTACCTCAGCCATTCAATCATAACTCCTTATCATCAGATTGCCATGGCAACTTGGTGCAATATGTGTGTGTGTGTCTGTGTGAGGGATAGAAAAAGGCCAGACATATCTTAGGTGACTGGCCTTCATCATTTCAGTGACACAGACGAGAGAGTACAAAAAGAAACTTGCAAAGCTCTTACCTGTCAGATTGGCTGTGAAGTTCAGGGAAGGAACAAACGGATCCAGAAGATGCTGGGAAAGAAAGGAAGAGGAGAAGAGAGATATTCAAAGTCACAGAGAGCAGAGAGGTGCAAGATGAGTGGCAAATGGAGGAGAGTCTGGTGCTGACAGGTGGTTTCAGCTGTGCGGGAAGTTGGAAGCGAGTGTGCCAGTAAAGTGACGTGAACGTCATGTTCTCAGTCCACAACAGAGCTGCTTTTCTCAGCCCTCTATCCTGTTGACCTACAAAGCCAAATGCAGCAGCTACATTTGTACTTTGGCACAGCGATGCTTTGAGCTAAAAGTTAACATCACCATGCTAACATTTTCTAATTAGCACTGAATAGAAAGCACAGTGGGGGCTGATTCCCAGACAATTAATCCTAATGACTTTTGTGATCCTCCGACTTTTTCTCTATAGCGCCGCCACAAGGTTCACATTTGTGGTTTTGAGTAAAAATGTCTCAACAACTATTGGATGCACTGCCATGAAATTTGTTTCAGACATTCATTCCCCCTCAGGAGGAATTTTAATAACTTTGATTATTATCCCTTAAAGCAGCAGTGGGTAGAATTGGAGCAAGTATGATTAAAAAAAAGTTATTTTTATAAAACGATCACTATATCCTGACAGTAGTTCATGAGACACGTAATCTGAAAAAAATCATGTGTCTCTGTGTCCTCCGGTGCTCCTAACGGCATCTGCAAGATTTTCCAGGCCGGAGGAAAACTACCAATCAGAGCCGAGCCGGAGCCTGCCGTCTCTGAGCAGCTGTCAATCACTCGCGAACTCTGATCAAACGGTCAAACTAGGCAGCGCTGATCAAATATGAATCAAAGCAAACATTCTCATTTTACAGCTAAACAGTACACTACAAGATGTTTCCGATAACATTTGAGGCGAGAAATAGGCCTTACAGTAACAGAATATTGATTCATATTTGATCAGCGCTGCCTAGTTTGAGCGTTTGATCGGAGTGGGCGAATGATTGACAGCTGCCTCCGTTGAATGAACAGGCAATAGGAATGTTCTCTCTCTGAAATGACCTGTGATTGGCCAAAAGATTTTTTAAAGCCTGAAAACAGAGCCAGGAGGAGGTGCAGAAGTCTAGTTTTCTCTCAGAACACTTGAATTACAATATGCTGAAAGGTTAATATGGATTTTTTTGCCCAATGATGCCAAAAATATTATGCATACTGCAGGTTTAACTTCTCATCTAGCATCATCAGGAGGCCAAAAACACAACTCTTTGGTTTATGACCAAATACCTGCAAAACTAATGACATTCCCATCAGCCTCAGCTGTTCTTTGTGTTCAGTGTTAATTATAGACTGTATATCAGAAGTGTACGTAGTCACCGTGACATCACCCATTGGTTTGTGAACTGCCGTTTTGAAGCCTCGAGTTTGGCATTTTGGCCGTCACCATCTTGGGTTTTTGCAGCCAGAAGTGACACGAGAGGGTGGAGCTAAGTACAAACGAACACTGAATAAGACATTTTTAGGCGACCAAAATGTTACAATTAACTTTCATGAACTGAAAACACACTGTGAAAGGGTTAAAGTTGTAAGACGAAAACATGGACAACTCCCAGACTGGACAATGCTGTGGTAGCGACCTATTAATCACAAGGTAGCCACGCCCTGAAGCATACCCTGTTTTATTCTATTTGACTCTAAATGGGACCATAATTTACTAAATGAACATCATGCTGTATAGAAGAAGACTTGAAACTAGCGATTGAGACCATAAACTCATGTTAATAATGTTTACTTGTTACTTACTAAATCAAGTGAGAAGTAGGGTCATTTTCTCATAGACTTCTATACAATCAGACTTCTTTTTGCAACCACAGGAGTCGCCCCCTGCTGGCTGTTAGAAAGAATGCAAGTTTAAGGCACTTCAGCATTGGCTTCACTTTTCAGACTCGGAGGTTGCCCACTGGTGCTAATTAGCAAATGTTAGAACGCTAAAAAAAATGGTGAACATGGTAAACATTAAACCTAGTAAGCATCAGCAAGTTAGCGTTGACATTGTCCACAATGGGGTCAAAATAAGACAAAGTTTCTGAAACCTGAAAGCTCATATTATTCAAAGCTTGTTACTTGTGAAAGGTGAGGTTTTGATCTGGAGCCGCGGCCAGTCCTGTCCTAACCATCTGCTGTGCTCTGAGGGCCGGGCTGCTGTCAGCACATTGTGCCCCCTGACTGCCCTCCTGTCCCTCACACACATACACACAACACACACAACACACACGCACACACACACACACACACATTTCCTCTCTTCCACTTCTTTCCTACCTCCTCCTCTCCTCTCCTCTTGTTGTCACTCCAGCTGGTAGTTTTCAGTGAACACTGTCAGATGCTGAGCTCCCTGGTGCGGAGGCGAGGAGTGAGGAAAAGAGGACGAATGGATGAATAAAAGATCACAGGACTAGCTACAGTATTACCCTATTCTGTTTTCCAATGGAAAAAAAAAAAAAAACACTCTGACGCAGATGCACATGAAATGAAGTGTTCTGAGAGACACTCATAGGATATAGATGCAGTTTTGAAAAACATCAAAATACTTCAAAGGATTCTTCAAAGGTCCCTTGGTGCAGGGGAGCATAAAAAATGTAATGACTTTTTGTTAAATGTGGCATCTTTGGTTTAGTGGCCATTGTGTGAGTTCTGTGAAGGCTTTATCCTTGGATTTTCTGTTGATGAAATTTGACTTTCAAAATAAATAAATGGAGCTCTTTCCTCTTTCGGTTCAAGACCAAAGAAATAATACTGTATGTGTCACACTGCTCTTTGTTTTATTCCTAACAAACCACTGTTGGTAGGAGCTTTAAACTTTCCCAGGAAAGACCTCTCCAGCAAAAATGCATTTCTTTAAATTACTGATAATTTGAGAGGTTTGAATTTTCATCTACTGATTCATTATTTTACTTTAGTACTTCTTATTTGGGATATTGGAACCAGTTGAGCTTGGTGCTCTAGCGTATCAAGACATCTTCTGTTAACGCCTATACAAAACCAAAGAAGAACATCAATTATTTATTTGTGTACCCTCAAATAACATTTTTATTTGCAAATTTGCAATATTATGTTAAAGTGAAAAAAATAACAGCTACAAGTCTGATCACTGGCTTTTTCCAAGTAGCTCACTAATTTAAATGTTTAGCCATGTCATCAGCCATGTCTAAAGAGTCTACATCCACACTAACTGCAACTAACTGAGTACCCCTCAGCTCACTCCTCCCTTTCCAAGACTCCAATGCCATTCACCTTGCTTATCCTTACCATAATAACACTACTTTAGTAGCAACGGAAGTCAGATGGCGGCTGGCGGTACCACGGTTTTGCACTCTGCTGCTCACGTTACCACAGTTTCACAAGCGTGTCTGTCTACGGTGGCCTTCAGGTAACATAAAAATGCAAAAAGGCTCCCTAGAGCCAGTGTTTGGTTTGTTCGTTCTGAACTACTGTAGAAACATGGTGGTGCAACATGGCGGACTCCATGAAGAGGACCCGCTCCCTATGCAGATTCGAAGGGCTCATTCTTAGCTAAAGAAAAGGTGATTATACACTAATGAAAACATAGTTATGAATATTATATTCCATTTCGGCAAATTGATCCCCCTAAATGCTACACACTGGCCCTTTAAGGGATCCCCAAATTTGTTAAAATTCATCCAGAGGGGGATATAAATGTGTGCACTAAATTTCATGGCAATCCATCAAATATCTGTCGATACATTTCACTCAAAACCATAAATGTGAAGCTCATGGTGGAACTAGAGGAAAAGTCAGAGGATCACTAAAGTCATTGGATTCAAGCTATGGGGATCACGAATGTCTGAACAAAATTTTATGGCAATCAATCATATAGTTAAAGGGACTATTTGTAACTTTCAGAATTGCTTGTTAACAGCGACACCTGTGGCCGTTAAGTCAACGAAAGCTCTAAATAGACATGAACGAGCATCGCTCAACACAGTGAGGCGACACACGTCAGCTAAAACAATCTCACTCAATATCATTCTATATTTCACCTGCTTGGCAGTAATGTTAGCTGACCAGACGAAGGTCTCTCCATGAATCAATGCTGATCCTAGTGTTGGCTTTTACTGCTTTAGCAAAAGCGAGTCGGTGCCGGTGTTGAAGCAGGAAGAGAAATGTTATCGCCTCCCGACTGCGCCCGCAGGGAGACACCGGCACCCGGTCGGAGACGGTAACGTTTCTCGCTGCGGAACCCCGTCACTTCGCAAGACACGGGAAAGCTCTGTTGGTCTGGAGGAGCTGCAGCATTTATTTCTGCACAAACGTCCACTGTACATTCACTAGATATTCTCAGCGCTAAACTAACTCTTCTGCAGTGTGTAGTGAGCGCACGTTCACGTCTAGAGGTGGAGCGAGAACGCGAGAACGCGGGAACGCGCGTGCTGTGTTAGTGAAGGTAAGCAGGCAGAGGAGACGAGACAGCGGCCACACGCGAGCGCGCATGTGTCCCGACCCGCTACATTTATACGCTTAAAAAGTTACAAACAGTCCCTTTAAGTGGTGACAAATCCTTTAAATCTTCTGCTTAAACTCCAAACCTTCTGTTCAGATGATTCCATCCTCAAAAAAAAGCCATCATCTCTGACAATCACACCATTTTGCACACAAAAAGCTGAATTAGGAGGCCTCGCTCTGCGTAAACACCACGTCCTCCCCACCTGTACTCCCCTCAGAATGAAAGCGAAAGTAATTGTGTGCTTTTCCTCGCCCTGAGGTCCACAACGTTTCATCCCCATGGTTCAACGTGGAGCGCGCTGTTGTAATTAGCGGGGTTAATATCCCGGGCAGCATCTCTAAATTAAATCTCTAACTCCATGGCGATGCGGCTGAGTGATGCACCTGTTCACGGTAATTACAGATGCAGCCTGGGAGTGTGCTCGTAATGAGTTGGGAGAGTCAAGGTTGAATCACTTTAAAGGCACATCCCACCACTTTGCCAGCAATGTTTGTTGTCTGTCTACATGGAAATTGAGTCACCTACTGGGAAACAAAGCCTGTAACAGACCCACTGGATGTTTTGAAAACCACACTGATGTCAACAATTGTCCTAAAGCTGCAGAATGACGTCCAGACTGATGGTATGGCTCTAAGGGCGGCAATATCGGTCAGTCAAAAGGTCCACTTTGATTCAACCTGAAATATTTCAACAACTATTGTGCGGATTGCCATGAAATTTGTAAAAAAAATCATAGTCTCCAGTGGATGAAGCCCACTGACTTTGGTGATCACTTAACATTTCATTTATCTCCACCAGCAGGTCATTGCACATTTTGCACAGATATATATGGTTCTTTGGTTCCCAGATGATGTATTCGGATGACTTTGGGGTTCCATGACTTTTGCTTGAGTGCCAACACGAGGTTGACACCTTCTAGTTTTGAGTGAAAATCTTGACAACTATTGGATTGATTATCTTGAAACTTCATAAACAAATCAGCGTCGGCTATACATTGTGTTTAGTTCTATTAATATTAGAATACTAAGATGGTGAACTTGGTAACTATTGTATCTGCTAAATATCAACATTGTGAGCATGTTAGAATGGACATTAGCATTTAGCTCAAAGCAACTGCTTTGCCTACGTACGGCTTCACAGAGCTGCTGTAGACTCTTTGTGTTGTTTACCATTAGGGCCACACCTTTACTGAACTAGTGTTGAGATCCAATGCCCACAGCTACTAAATTCATATTTTTAAAATGTTCCTTGTTAGATTGAAGGATCATAAAAAACACAAGACCTGGCTTTGCAATATTGAAAAGATTCATTAGAGCTACTAATGTGCAAAAAAAACCAACAAGCAAACATACTGTAAGTGGCTAAAATATACTGATAGGTAAAGACAACATGTCTCAAACTCAGCACTGTTTTTTTGGTAACAGGAGATGGCCGAGTACTCCTGAAATAAGAAACATGGAGGGAAAATGGGGGGGCAAAGATATAAGCTCACCTGTAATGGAGCACATGATGTGAGAAGCCACTTGAAATGAAATGCACAAATATACACCGACATTATGTGAATAGATAATGTCTATGTATATCTGTACAAAAACAAAGCAAAATAACAAAATATGTCAGAAAAAAGAACCAAAGAAGTTCATCATTGAGTTCCTCTGGAGCTAAAGTATTTCGCAGAACAAAAATCCATTTGGCTTATGCCCGGAGCAGAACTTGGTTGTGGTGGGAGTTTAATTGTCTGTATAGCCTAGAGTTTTAATATTGTGACTGATGAATGTCTATACTCCAAGAACTGCAGATGAAGAGTCGCTAGTTTAATGCTTCTTTTATGCTGCAATTTTGGGCACAAAATGCCATAAACCCATAAGGACACATACATTTAGAGATTCAAGATGGATCAAACGTCCATTTTTAGGATTGATAAACTTCAGTTTGTGGGAAAGAGTGATGAAGGAATAGTTCATAATAATTTTAGGTGTGATTTAATAACACTACTCACTAATCAAATGTTAAATTAAACCTGTTATAAGCAGTAAATAAAAAAAAAACCGGACGCGAGCAGCTGTACCAGCTGAACTAAATGTTCCTACCAGGGCACAATTTAAAAAAGTCTAATTTGTATAATTTTGTCCTGAAAGAAGATCTTGTTCCTTCATTTAGCAGCTTGGAATTCAGAATGAGGGGTTTAACAGATTATCGGCTCTAGTAACAAGAATCTACACAGTGTTTTTGTTGTAAGTTGTGATCTAAGGGAAACGTGATTTGCCTGGACAGCTTTTATCGTTTATTGCGTCGCAGTGATGTCATGATGGGGTCTCAGTTTAAATTGAAATGTCTCGTTTTGTTTTGACAATCTCCCCATATTTAAATGAATGCCATTACACCATAAAGCCTCTCTGTGGCCCTGAAGTCCTCTCCGACGTATCCCACGCCCTCAGATCTCCTCAGACAATTTTCTCCAACCCTTTGAGCCCGGCTCTCTGTGTAAGTATGTGCTTAGGCAAGACGGCCTTCTGCACTAATTGAAGTCAATGACACAGGCTGCCGGGGCGCATGAACAAACTGCGTCTCCATGGAAACACATGCTGGCAAGTGTGTCCACGGAGGAGCCTGCAGGGTTACATTGGAATTGCGGTGTGCACCAATCTGAAGCCCATTACTGAAAAGAGGCAGCCGGAGACACGGAGAGGGACTCTTATTGTTCTGCTTTGCCTCACTGTATGTGGTACAGAACATCAAGACATCCTAACATGGGAGGGACCCATAGGAGAAAGAGAGGAAAGACAGAAAACTGGCACGTTTTGTAGCATGTTAGTGGCAAAAAACTTCGATGAACACTGAGCAGCCAAACAGAAAATGTCTTCCTTAAACAGAAAGTTAGCATGTCTTTTCAGGAACAAACCAATAGGAGACAAAAAAATCACAATTTTATACATTTTTAGTGACCTGGTGACCCCTAGGATTTGTGGATGCAGACCATGGGCTGCAGTGTCCCTGATCAATGTATCCTCATACATGCACAACATGACATTTTGTTATTTTTCATGCGCTTTCCTACAAATGTCCAGCCCCTAAGGTGTTTAGACAAAAGAAACACTTGGTTAGGTTTAGGAAAAGATCGTGGTTTGGGTTAAAATAAGTTCAGAAGTAGTGTTACTTCAGTACGGAAGATACATAACAAATAAGTCAATCTGGACTTCTGGTTTTACACAGGACATGAACAGCCGTGTCTTGGATGAAAGTCTTGTGTTTTTGGACTCACTCCTTCCTCCACACACTTTATCCCTCTTTATACGTCACCTCTCACGATAATATGTTGCTCTCCATCGTCGTTGTTCACAGTACAGTAAAACCTGCATACTTTAATTATGATGAACTGACTTTTATATCCACGACCATCACACACACACACACACACACACACACATCCTTCTTGGGTTGGGGTTGTTCACCCACCAGCACCATGTGATCACTCTTGTACAAGCCCTCATGTCTGATTATGTGCTTATTTTGCTTCACATTTAATAGATAATGACAAAAGACATGGACTGACCTGCAGCTTGACTTCCACACAATGCATGCTGGGATAGGCTCCAACCTTTTATGACCCCACATACTGTAGGAAGAAGGAGAGACAGTGTCAAAAGGCTTTTTACCAGCATTAAATTAGTTTATATATGCATTTCTTACAAGCAAATATTATTCATTCCAAGTTACCGATATTCACATTTTTTTTAAATATACACTACCATTTAGTTAAACTCCAAATACCTGCCTTATTACAACAGAGGAGCAACATTTCTGATGTTCAGCTTGCAAGAAATCTGGTGAAATACAGAACTTTCTGCATTTTTTTAACCACACAAATAAATAAAGGGACCACTCATAGCTGGACCTGCTGCATCAACACCTAAATATTCTCCCACTTTCCTCATTTTCAACTTGAAGAGAAACAAAATTCAGTTCTAACAAGCTCAAACTTTAAAAAATACTGTTATCACTTTGTGCCACTTGAGGCCGCCAAGTGTAAAGTCATCTCGAATATTTGATATCATGCCAATAAAGCAGTCATGAAGTGCTGCAAAGACAGAGTTATTAAAACAAAGGGAATTCTGCATGTATGTATTTTTAAGCTGCAACAAAGCAGTTCAAATATTCCAATTTAGGAAAGTAAAACTTGCTGTCTTGTTCTCTCAGAATAACGTCATTGCAGGTAGTGAATGTCAAGGTTTTTCAGCTTCTCCACTGCCTGTTTGTGTAGTGACCCTTCTCCAATCAAAGTCCCACACAGATGCACACAGATGCTGTGACCTCTGCACTGCACTTCATCCCCAAAAAATATGCACTGTACTGTTTGTACAAATGTGTTCACTCACTGTATGTGTCAGTTTTTGTTCTGTATGAGAATTCATGATTTTCTTTAGACACCATCTCGTCTTATGTTACTTTAAAAATAACATCTCTGATCTTTTGAGATGTTGTGGGCGGAGGTTGCTCTAACTGAGTTGCCATGGAAACAGTGGCCATCAAGCTACCATTTCACTATCTACCTCTAGATAGAAGAAAAGGCTGTAATGAACAACTATGCCCCCCCTCTCTCCTCCTCCTCCTCCTCCTCCTCCACTCTGCTCTTTTCCATCTACATGTGATTTAAGATGGTGGGGATTTGTGGGTGGATCAATGCATTACTGGAAAAAGAGGGACTAAATATGGCTCAGCTGCACATACTATGTCACTCATACAAATACTGTATATAAAGACACACATATATACATACATTATATAGATTACTCCGTCCTGTATCTCATCATGAATGTGTTTCAGTTAGTGATCACCCTGCTGGATCTGTATCCCCAGCCTTCTGCAACTCTTCCACATTCATCATAACAACTCAGACAAGGCTGGCTAAGAGGCTGCAGGGTCGTAACTACAGAAACAAAAACTCCAGACACGATGGATCATAAAGAGCCAGGGGTGGGGGGGATAAACACATCACTACTTCATCAGATACATGCGGCAAAGAAACACAAATTTAGATGTAGGAGCTGGTGACACTGCTCTGAAAATACTGCAGTAATGATACTTCAGTCGGCGACCACTGCAGGAGAAATGCAGAGAGATGAGGTCACCAACACTGACTCACATCTCTCATCAGTGTTGGAAAGTGACTAAATATGTAGATAGTATGATACAAACGGCTCATTCTAAGGTAACGAAAACAAAACAATCCTTATTTTCAGGTGATTATACATTAAAGAAAACATACTTATTGGGGCTGTCAAACTATATAACGCGTTAACGCAAACCGTTTTAACACCACTAATTTCTTTAACGCATTAATGCAATTGATCTTTCTGGAGCATATAGCAAGCTCAGTTTTAATGCTAGAGTTAAGATAGTGGTATCTGTGAAACTAAAAAAACAAAGGAATCCATTGATACCATGTCATACTAGCTTGTCGAGAAGGAGGCTAAATAACGCTTTAAACTTGCACAAAATGTTGGTGAGGAAAAACCGGCATGGCCATTTTCAAAGGGGTCCCTTGATATCTGACCTCAAGATATGTGAATGAAAATTGGTTCTATGGGTACCCACGAGTCTCCCCTTTACAGACATGCCCACTTTATGATAATCACATGCAGTTTGGGCAAATTCATAGTCAAGTCAGCACACTGACACACTGACAGCTGACTTTTGCAAGAGAGACCTGGCCAAGACAGCAGCATTTAAACATACATTAAAGTTTCAGACGCCACAAAATAAAACAAATGCAAAATAAATACATAGCATAATATCATACAAAACACATCATTCAAATCAAGTGTTTGAAGCCAACGTTAAAGTGAAAATATTCAGAAACACAGACCGCTTCCTAGTGACTCTGCTTTTAGGTCTTTCATTAATGTTTTAAATTCATCAAAAGTAATCAGATTTCCCAGTTTCAACTTAGCTTGTAGTGTATTCCAGGAAAAGGGAGCGAAATAGCTAAAGGCCATCTTACCTAGTTCTGTGCGGACGTTGGGTACAGATAGTAAATACAGGTCAGACGAGCGTAGGCTGTAGCTGCCACATACATTTGCATAAAGCAGCATATTTGCCTACTCCCACGTTGATAATACTTGTCATATACTTGGCAAATCTCCCTTTAAGGTACATTTTGAACAGATAAAAAACGCATGATTAATTTGTGATTAATCGTGATTAATCATGGACAATCATGTGATTAATCACAATAAAATATTTTAATCGATTGACAGCCCTAATCCTTATTACAACTATATTACATTTCTGCCAATAAATCCACCTAAATGTTACACACTGTTCCTTTAAGTAGCCTTCATTTTGCTATACTTACTTCTGTACTTTTACTTAAGTAGGATGACAAATGCAGGACTTTTAAAAGCAATGGAGTGTTTTAGGGGAGAGGTGGTACGAAAGCAACACTTTTCAGAAAAACGTCATTTTAAAAGATAATGTTACAGACATAAACTCACGTTGTGCATTGTTACTTTTGACCCCCTCAATCGGGACGAAAGTGTCACAACGTTATAAACTTGGATTATCTATATTATTCTTGTTTTTATTAAACATGTCTGACAATGTCCTTGTTAATATGTGATTGTAAACATATAATGTCCTCTATCTTACGAAGAAAAATATTACATTTTAATTTTCAATTTCATTGAACATTTTACAACAAAAGTATAACTGTTAAATAAAATGTAACAGGATATAAGAGTGATTCTGATTCATATTCAGACAACTTTACTGATGATAACACATTTCATTTTGTTGTTAGACTCAACAGCAACACGGGTGTAGAGGGAGGAAAGGAACATCTGTTACCTTCACCCCGGCAGTGACTCTTGACAGTTAAACCTGACTTGTTGCTATACTGAAAAACTTCAGGATGTGTTAAGATACTAAATACTCGGTCAAATGAAACAATAAATACAACTTGTTATTCAAAAAAATGACCGCTTGTGTGAATTTACTTTTCCAAAACAGCTTTCCAGGTGAAACGCCGCGACAATATGACGTATCCACGTGATTTTTCATAGTTCTAGTACGTGTTCTGTATACGTACTGGCGTAGTTAGGCATATCAGACTCGTATCGGCTCGGAGAAAATTGCAGCATTACTTTCGTCCCGTGTTACTTTCGTCTTGTGTTACTTTCGTCCTGTGTTACTTTCGTCCCGTGTTACTTTTGTCCCGGCTATCCCATACATTCTTGTACTTTATTTAAAGCAGCTATATTCAATATTTTTATACTAATAAAATATGAAAAGGGTCATTTGTAGTGATGAACCTTTATAAGGTTTCAGTTCATTGTTTAGCTGTCTGTAACTTTACTCTTTTGGTTCACTCTCACCACTCTCATAGTGTCATTTATAGCTGCGGCAGGCAGATGTTTTCAGCAAAAAAAGCTTGAAAAACTCACTGTACACTACCTGCTAAAAAAAAACAACGGTAGACAGACACACAAAGACTAGCTAAAGTTGTTGGTGGAGACCAAAAACAGAGCTAAAAGTGAGTAAATTTTAGACTTACACTCATCAGGTGGATTCAAACATGACTACAATAGAAAGCTAATGTTGCTCCCTACCTGCTGGATGTGTAATAAACTTAAAAGGAGACAACTTGACAATGCTGTGTTCACAACTCGTTTCCTTTGTCCCAAAGTGGCCATTGTTAATAAAGGTTTGACATAAAGGATCTGAATACTTCTACCACTATACTGTCCCTCATAATCAAAACTGAGCTTTAGGTTGAATGAATGAAAGAGAGAAAGCTCATGTTAGTTTGAATGCATGTACTTATGTACAGTATCATAAACAAGCATGAGGCAAAAAGGAGACAGGCATCAGGGGGAAATGGAGAGAGTAAAAAAAGAAATAAAAGAAGAGGAGTCAAGTGGAGGAAACAAGATCTGCTGCTGTGTGGGGAAAGTCTCTGACAGGCTTGTTGTGATGGAGGGTCCCGCTGCAGCAGGAGCTGAAACCGTTAGGGTGAAACTATGTTTGACAGGAGCTAACCGTCTAAGAGGGGCCAACACGACCTGCCATTACCACTACAGGGGGGCTGCAAAGCCTGAGGAGAGAAATTGTAGAGAGAGGAAACACACACACACACACACACACACACACATACACATACACACAGTGAGCGGACAGATGGAGGTACACTCACAAACACACATCAGGATGCCTGTGCAGCTATACTCACACACATTCATGCACACTCTGCAGGGACACAGTGGCAAGTTCATATGAGTGCTGCTGTGCCCTCTGCACACAGAGAGGCTGCCAACTCACTCTGACCCATCTTTATTCAGTTATGATAATGCAGTGTCACGCAGGTACAGATTATGTTAAGGTGTCTGAGGGGAAAGCTTAAATAGGATGAGAGCTCTCAAACTGGGAGTGTTACTGTGGAGAGCGCGCCGCCCGAGACTTCATCTGCAGCTGTGATTTGGAGATGCTTACAGGAACAGTGTGTAGGATCTGGCGGTATCTAGCGGTGAGGTTGCAGATTGCAACTTCTCCCGTGTGCCAAGCGCGTAGATTGCTACAGTGGCGGACACAAAAAATGCGAATGGCCCTCTTTAAAGCCAGTTGCTGTAAGAGTAGAGTGCGTAGAGTGTGTGTGTGTACGTGGGAAGTGAGTGGTGAAGCAAGAGAGAGAGGGCGGCGGGAGTGAGTAAAGTGGATTCCGGCCCAAGCAGGAAAAGTTAACAGTGTTTGGTTTGTCCGTTTTGGGCTACACATGGCGGAGCAACATGGAAGAGCAACATAGTTGATACAGATACAGATACAGATACAAATGGCTCATTCTAAGGTAACGGAAACACAACGATTCTTAGGTTCAATACACAAAAAAAAAACATACTTATTAATATTATATTTCATTTCTGCCAATAGATCCCCCTAAATGTTACACACTGGTTCTTTATGTCTACAGTACTAGAAGTTAAGAGTCTGCTCGTGCAGGCTTTGTATGGGCTCATAGTCTTTCTTCCCTATTACCTGCTAAGGGGCCCCTTAGCAGGTTAATTCCCAGTGTACAAAAAGGTACAAATGATTCCAGATTTAAAGATCTAAGTCATCTATAATTTACCATCATGACCTTTTACACTCTTCCCTTTCATGTCCCCCATCTGTCTCTGGGATTAAGCTTTTGAAAACCATGCAGTTGGTGGATATTATGAAACAAAGCCTGCTCTCATTTTCAACAGATTTTGAGAGAGAACACAAAAAAGCGCAGGATTGCTTTTCATACTGAACACTATTTTGTTCAAGGATGTGTTTACTATTTATCTAAATGCAAAATTAATAAAATATGAACTGTTGTTTTAATAAATTACTTTAGTAATCACTGGCCCTTTGCGGTTTATGAAACTATTCAATCATTCACTTCTTCATTTGTCCCCAAACGGCAGCAGTGAAACAGAAACACATCTTATTATTACAAATTATAAGTGTGTTGGAAGAAAACAGAGTACACAAGTGAAAACTGTTTAGAAGTTAGATGATGAATACAAATATAAAATCATGAAGTATTTTAAATGTAGGCACTGAGATATGAGAGAGAGTATGAAAACGTTTTTTTTTTTATTTTGTTAGTTTTAGTTTATGGAAGTCTGAAAAAGGAGCCTACTTTTCTAGATTATCTGTCTTTTAGTGGGTGTAATTATTTCATTATGTCTCCTTCAACCACTGACTAGAGGGGTTAAACTGTGAAGAGCACATCGCTTCACACAAGAGCACTCTAGAAAAATGATTTCTGACACATTTCAGGTGACACAGACAAATACAACTTGGCCGACACTTTGCACTCTTTGATTCTCTGTGGAAAAAAACTTTGCGAAACGTCTTACATCCTTTGTTTGAACAGCGGGGAGACTTTGACAAGCTGCAAGGCGCCGATAATAAAGTGTTTCTCTTTTTCTTTTACAAGAAAAAGGAAGTTCAACGCTGACAAGTTGTTGCAAATTCCTGTGTAACTGTCAAATACACGATATCCACAACTGAGTAGGGGAGAGGTGAAGAGAGGTTCTTCATCATATTATAGTGTGTGAGTGGGTGAAGAGAATCATGTGAGCGGGAAATGATATTGCTTGAGATGGAAGAATGCTGTATGGAAATAAATGCATGCACAATAATGCCTTTACCCCTGCATGCTTATGTGAGAATGTCCCCATCTGTGAATTGATTACAGGTATGTGTGTGTATTCTGTGCTGCATTAGCATTCAGCACACACACACACACACACACACAAATTCACACATGTGCATGTGGGAATGACAGAGTCAGTGAAGGCAGCAGGCAGGAGGAGAGGAAAGCAGGATAGAGGAGTCATGGAGGAGGAGGAGGAGGAGGGATAGGTGGATGTGACATGATTTACAATGAGATCATTAACCTTGAGAAACAGAATGGCCTTTACGGCATAAACACTATCTCTCAGACGGGCACCTTGCAAGAACAATACCTTGTGCACACACACACACACGATACACTCATGATTGCTCAGAAAAACACGATGCATGCGAGGAGGCTTGTACGTAAAAGCAAGCATGTGTGTGCACACACACACACACACACACGCACACACACACACACACACACACACACACACACGCGCACACACACGCACACACACACACACACACGCACACACAATATGTGATCCTTAAAATAACAAGTCATTAGCTCTGTCCCAAATACTTACTAAATCTAGGCAGGTTTTGTGTCTAGTGTGTTCACATTGGAAAAGTGAGTGTGCTGTTGATGGACACTATTGTCCCACAATGCAAAGCACAAAGCAAATGAGGGAGCTGATTACAGCTGCAAACAAATTAAAACATACTGCCAGCAACTCTTATTGGTAGTGGCCTTCCAAAGTTGTGCATCGTATCATTTTTTGTTGGTAAAAAAATTGTATTTTTAATGAATATCACCATGTCACAGGTATTAGGAAATAAAACGTAAATGTATACAAATTAGGGCCGTCAATCGATTAAAATATTTAATCACAATTAATCGCAAAATAATCACACATTTTTTTTATCTGTTCAAAATGTACCGTAAAGGGACATTTGTCAAGTATTTATTACTCTTATTAACATGGGAGTGGGCAAATATGCAGCTTTATGCAAATGCAGTATATATTTTTTAATGGAATTCAATTAACAACACAAAACAATGACAAATATTGTCCAGAAACCCTCACAGGTACTGCATTTAGCATATAAAATATGCTCAATTCATAACACGGCAAACTGCAGCCCAACAGGCAACAACAGCTGTCAGTGTGTCAGTGTGCTGACTTGACTATGACTTGCCCCAAAACCGCATGTGATTATCATAAAGTGGGCAGGTCTGTAAAGGGGAGACTCGTGGGTACCCATAGAACCCATTTACATTCACATATCTTGAGGTCAGAGGTCAAGAGACCCCTTTGAAAATGGCCATGACGCTTTTTCCTCGCCAATATTTAGCGCAAGTTTGGAGCACTATTTAACCTCCTTCATGACAAGCTAGTATGACATGGTTGGTACCAATGAATGAATTCTGGTAATTCAATAAATAAATAGCCGATATGAAATAACCACATGGTAAAGTGTAAAGTAAGTATGTGTTTGTTATTATCAATTTAAACAATATGATTGTGTATCGTGATATCTCGATATATGATTTCAGTAGACAGATGACAGTAAATCACTCGTGAGTTATCACACAATCCTTATTTATTTGTCCACAGTCTTAAATCCATTCTATCATAAATCTTTAGTGTGTAAATTACATTTCAATAAAACATTTGTCAACAATCATTTACAGGTTAAGTCAGAGAGTGACAGCTTCCCTCTGACAAATCCAGCAGTAAACATCTACAATCACACACTCTCTAGATACAAATGAAAAGAAAAACAAAACATTCATCATCTGGCACAAAGGCTGATGTGATACAGATCAACAAAAAGCCCTTTCAAAAGTGCATTATACAGCAGTCATGTTGCAATGCCTCCTTTAAATAGAAACTCCCATTCAAGAACAATAAAATAGACAAATGTTTCCCCCGATATATTTGGCAGCATGTCACTCTTCTTACTCAGATATGTATAAAACGTTTCATTTGTCATTTTCTTAATCTTCTTCCTCATGTCATGTTCAAAATATAAGTTACAAAACGGTTTTAAAATAGTGGAAGACATTTGGGAATTTGTCAATTCACTGTTGAATAGCAAAGCAATGTTACAGTATAATCAAATGACCAGAGTGAAGACACAAAAAGGTACATTAAACATTAACATTGAAGCCTTCAAATATCAGTCCATATAAGACAAGTATAAAAGTGATTTTTGGATTATTTGAAGGCTGTATGCTGTGATTCATATTCGACACACTGCAGAATTTACAGAGAGTCAAAGTCCCGCCCCTTCCGGTGGACCACCATGGGACCTTATAGAGTGCTACAGGAATGAATCCTAAAATACAGAGATCAGTTTGTATTTTAACACTTCCGGTTCCCTCGTCTCAAAGTCAATGTTTTTTTTTTAATGGGGTTTTTAGGTAAAGATATTTTAAAGTTTTGTTCTAAAATATAAAATACATCAATAAATACCCCGCTTGTTTATTTTGAAGCTTTTACGTGTCTTAAAAAAGGTGGTTGTACTCGTGCTCATGCGTTGTAGTTCGTGAATATATTTGTCTCTCCCCGTTGACTACAATACATATTTTTTTCCGAAATAAGGTTTCATGGGGTCCACCGGAAGGAGAGGGACTTCACCTCTCTATTTAGAAACATCACACAGCAACAGTACACAACTGTATTTAAGAACAAACATCACTTTCCATCTAGAAAAGCACTCTATAAATAAAAACTATTCTGTATTATAATTGTTTGTTTTTCTAAAACAAACTTTTTATCATCTAAAGGCTTTATGTATGTCATGAGAAAATAAATGTCATTGCAGCTCTTATCTTCACTAAGATTAATGCTAAATCTTAACTGTTTGTCAAAACACGAGTGACGATTCAAGTAAAAACTAAAAATTTAAAGCACTGAAACTTCCATTCTGATACTGTATGTGCTCCCTCTTTTTTTTACCCTCGAGGGTTTAAATGCAGAAACAGTCTTAGTGTTTGCATGCAGAGGAATCTTCAACTGCAATCATCAGAAACTGAATTAAAGCCTGTTTCCCGAAGACAATTAAAACGCGATGATGTGGCGGTACTGCAGCTTTCGCAGAAGTCCTTCTTCTTCCTGTTCTGCTTCATCACGATTGCAACACAACAAATCTATTTCTTGTAATTTCCGACAGCTGAAAAGGCAACGATCTTGAAGATACTGCACGGACTGTGAAATGAGCATGAACTGTGAAACACATTACAGTACATGCTTTTGACACCAATACTAATTCTGCAACAGCCTGATACCAAACACACCGATTTAAAGATTTAGTTACATGAAAAGCTGACTAATATGCTAATGGTACATTTAAGAAAGTAAAACAAATTCAGTTAAGGTTGAGTTAAATTAGAGTTAGCTTTCTAGTAGTCTTTTCAACATCAGTCTACTTCTCGTTTCCCGTCATGTCTCATTCATGTAATATTTTCCTTGTTGAACGATATGACGATAGATTCTGTGAGATTTTGTCAGAGATTTTTGCTCAACCATTCATAGTGTGGTAACCCTCCCTTTAATATCTCTGGGTGTATTAGGCCATTGTGGGTAATGTTGCTAATCAATAAGGAGGATATAAATCATGGCAATATTGTATTTTTATGGGTTTTTGTTTATGATTTGTCACATATTTAATTCCCTAGATAAGTAAAATACAGACATTTCTGTCTGGTTCTTTTATTTATGAACATTTTTGTCACTTAATTTTCTGGGACATTTATTAAATCATGACGAATTTTGATAACACAACATACAACGACACATCAAGGATTTATCTCCCACTCCTTGTGGGAAATGTGTTTTTGTGCAAGGAGCACATTAATCCCATTTTAAAAAGACAGTAGCCTTACTTTATGAGACAAGGCAAATAATGAGAACAAACCGGGATTTATCAAACAATTGCACCTCATGTTAAAGAAAAAAGAATGACTTCTGCGAGGATGCAGTAAAGAAAGTTGCCTACAGGAGCTAAATCTGTATGAGAAACCTGTACTGTATGCGCACACACGTACACACACAAATATGCAACAATCCTCCAGTCATCTTGGAGTGAAGTTTGATACCCTTAATGCTACATTTAAACTACAACGTCAGGCTTTTTTATAAAAGTTTAGTGCATGCTCATATTCAATAGTGTAACATTGTTTTACTTCATTGTATTTTTTTAAATGTCGGAACCTTTCATTGAGGTTGGTTAACGTCAGTAGACTCCCACCCAGTTGCCTTGAAACTACAGTACGCGCATGAGCTCATACGCCCTGAATGTTTCAAAAGTCAGTTTCACACCTGCTTCTCCTCCTGCCGGTCAAGTTCAGAGGAGGTCAGTTCCATCGTAGACCACGGGCTTGTCCAGACTCAGATGATACAGCACTTTCTTTGAGATGAACCTGGTTGACAGGAATAACAGAGGAATGGTTTCATTATGTTTGCTCCTTCATGTCTCGTTTTGACATCTATGCAAAAATAGTAGTTTTTATGCTACTAATAATAGTTTGTGCTAAACTCCTGACTGACCTGGAGAAAGAGTTGTCAAAGACGAGTGTGTATTCTCCAGCGTTTCTGACTTTCAGTTCCCCCTGGATCGTCTCTTTGTGGGAGTTGCAGCGAGTCAGTGCGATCAAGACCTGTGGAGAGCCAAGGATAGAAATCTTGTCTGACATTTATAACTACAGCAGAGAATATATATATATATATATTTCTGCATACATTAGGTAGAGATCTGAAAGGGTGAGAGAATGACAAGCATTTTATCGAATCTGAATCAGTTCAGAATCTTTGTAGGTGGTCTTTGTGCTGTTTTCTGCTTTCACCACATATTTAGTCACTGCCCTGTCCTGACTCATTTTGCTGTGAGGGAAAATGGCATTTGCTCTTCACTGGGGGGGAAGAGCAAATATTTTCAATCAGAAAATATACTAAATAAATCACAGAGTTTTCTGCATGCACAACGCTCTTAACATTTACCTGAAGATGAACTCATAGTTGCACTGCTACAGGTCACAGATTTGTGGTCGGTTGAGGCGAAGCACTCATCATCCTCAGGTTAGCAAATGATAAGTTCTCCCTTTAACATGATGGCTGGTAGATAAATGTTTAAGCAAGGGACTGAAATCCTTAAATCCTCCGGCAGATACTGCATTTCGCAGTTGTTTGGTTGACTTTGGTGAAGTGTATCCACACTTTGTAAAGCTGCCTTCAAATGATAGGAAATTTGCTCTTCGCTAACCGTGAGGTAGAGCGCAGAGACCTGCATAGGCAAAGCGCAGCGCGGGTATAATATGGCATCACAAAGTGTGCAAGGAACGCCTTGGCAACAACAGTTGCAGCTGTTATCTCACTGGTTGCGCTTTTTTAAAAGGTCAGTGGCAACCGAGGTCAAAATTGAAATAATTTGAACTTTGAGAGCAACGCTCGGTGGCAATTTCGAGCAGTGCGCCACGCCAACGGTAGCGCTTCCACCTCGTCGGGCGGCACCGCTCTCCCCATAGGAAAACAATGGCACAGCCAGTGCTGATCATGTGTGGGTGGCTTTCAGGCTTAAAGAGGAGGTATTTTGTATGCATGCTCCCTTCATTGATATACAGTACTTCATTCACATACAGTACTGGTGTCTTACCTTGGCCTGCTCCAGTGGAGTGTCTGTACTCTCCCTGTAGACCACACTGAAGGAGATGCTCTTCGGTTCAGAGGTGAACGTCCACGAGACCGTAGGACCGGGACCGCTCATGGTGATGGGGATGGTGCTGTAACAGCTGGACTTGATGAAGAGCTCTCGGGAGGTGTCCCCAAACCCAGAGATGTCATCCACCGTGAAGGGGACGGAGAGCCTACAGCACAGGGAATGAAACGGTACAAAAATCGATGAAGCAGAACCAGAGATATCATCTCTTCTAATCCACGCATTCGTCGACTTCCTTGTCAAAACCTGCCACCTACATTACCCACAATGCAACTCAAACGCTGACACTTCAGTTGGAGATAAAGGTGTGTTATGCTAGTAGTGGCTGATGTAGCCTCGAGCTGCTAGCCCCAGGTAGAGATGAGGTCTGGTAAGCTCACTTCTTTTTAATTCCACAAATGCAGTTTTTTAACATTTTCAAGCTTGTAGTCGTCAGCTCCAACTGACGCTGACTCAAGTGACATCATTATTTCTGCAGCTCGCTCCGGAGCTACAAAAGGATTTATACAACCTTTTTCACATGCAGTAGTACTCAAGACTATGATTTGCAAAATCGATGGAATTCCCCTTTAAACGTTCACAATATATTTTAGTTTTTGGGATAGGAGTTAGCGCTTTGCTCAACAGCACTTCTCAGAGCAGGTCCCACAACATGTACCAAGTAACATTTAGGGAAGCGATCAATGCCACACATGCATCAACTTCATGTTTCACTTCCCATTCTAAGATTTAGTGCAACGTTTTCACCAGAAGAGTCTATTAGAAACTTCTCCTGAAAGTTTCAAGTCTGACTTTGTGACCGCATCTACGCGTAAACACAACTCTGCTGCACTCAGGATTTTTCCAATGTCACTTTCACTGCATGTGAAACTTACGTGAGGTCTCCAGACTTTAGCAGGCAGATCTCTGCATCCTGTACTGTAGCACTGAGGTCGTCATTATCTTCTGATGTGAGGTCTCCTGCACTGGCACTGCTGTTTCTAGGAAGAGTGAAGGATAGTTTACATTTATACATACATTTTGTAGAGAATTATTTTCACTTTTAAGTTTCAAAAGATCGAATCAATTCCATTGGAATTACAAGTTGTAACAAATAAATTAAAAGTGAATCAGACATTTTCTTTTACAGTATCGTCCATCTGTAGGCAATGGAGCAAGTTTTTGATGTGGCTCACAGAGTACACAAAACACACACATAGCATTAAAAGCACACACATTGTAGTGTCATTTTTTTAAGTCATTTTCTAGGCAATGTATCTGGAAAACTGTTAAAGCTGAAAAGACAACTGTAACTGAAACATGCTGTTGCAAACATTTCCAGTTTTCTGACTGTGAGCACTAATTGTGGAATAGACTGAACACGCTGTTTTGAAGGTGCCATGTTTTAAATACAAAATCTGTTTCTGTGGTTGGTTTTAATATCTCATGTCATAGTTTACCAACTCTATGTGCCACAATGCCTCCTCTGAGTGAATGCATGTGAGATACTTACAGCTGTGCTGCCCCCTGCTGTCCGTGTCCAGGAGAGCAGGCGGTGGCAAAAGAGAGGGAGTCACTGTCGTAGACGCCGCTCACCTCCTCCTCTGTGATGATGTCAAAAACACCATCATCCGGCTTGTCACCTACGTCTGCTCCTAGAAAATAAACATCAGCTACTGTGTATGCTTTTGCCAACACACCCCAATCTAAAGTGTGCATTTACCTCAGCATTTGGCACATTACTTTAGAGTGTGTGTGTGTGTGTGTGTCTTGTTACCTGAACCAGTCGTCACAGCTCTCCCAGCCTGCAGCAAACGACTGAAAGGTGTCCCCGGTGTGCTGCTAGTCACTTCCTCCTGTGGGTGGCGCTCAACTACTGCACTGTGCTGGTTGTAACAGTCCGTGCAGCAGCGCTCTCTTTGGCCCTGCTGGGTGCTCACTGTGTTACTGCAGCAGTAGTAGCAGAAGGGACGCCCACACAGTCTGGGAATAGACACATTATGATTGAGATACATGGATTGAGTAAGAACTGCTTATCATTTTGAAATGTAGATTATTGTAGTATAGAGAGGATTTAGCATGTAAGCAAGTTTTTTATAGAGCACGTTTCAAATCAATTCCCACAGAGTTTATTTTATTTTAAAAGAGAGATAAATAAATAAAATAAGTCAATATGTTAAACACAGCATCAGCAAATAAACAATTGCTATTTTTGTCAAGAAACTGCCACTGATAAAACGTGCATTTAAGATGCTTTTTTAACCATTCTGAGATCTTGCAGAAAGATGCTCTAAATTTGAGAAGTCACAACCGCAAAAGCACAATTCATCTTTAGTTTTCAGCTTTGATCTTTGAATAGTCAACAGTAAAGAGAAAAACAAGTCTCTATCAGTAAGTGCTGAAGGGACTAATTGTGTAAGAAAAGTTTTGGGGAGGACATTTTTACTTAAATCTTGAAGGCAGAAGGTTGTTTTTGTTGAAATCATTGCTATCCTGTAGGGCTGCACAATTAATCGAAATTTTATCGAAATCGCAATATGGCCTACTGCAATTTTCAAATCGCAGGATGAGGAGGAAATCGCAATACTTGTTAAAGGTGAAATGTGTGTCAAATTACAAGCTGCAGAAATGTCCTGGCCTGCAAATAATATTCTACAGACTTAAGAAAACATCTTTGTTTGCTACAGATCCCTGCAAAAATCACACCATATTAATTTTAATGTTGTGTTCATGATATTTTGTAGTTAGTGTTATCGTGATCATGTGATTGCCTCCCATTGGTTGTTGAGACCATATAGGTGAGGCCACATCCGCTCCGTCGGTTTGTTGAAAGCCCATTTTAATATTTTGGAGTGCCTGGATTGCGTTCCTGTCTATGCTGATATTTTATGATATTCTGATATTCTGAGACTCATCATGGCGAAAACTACAAAAACTTGCAAGGACAACTGAGAACAGAGAAGATTGATTTTTGACAGGTTTGAGGAAACAGCAGTCTTTAGTTTTTAGTCGTAGCAGAGAGATCAGCGAGACATCTCAGGCTGTTCATCATCTGTTTTGTAAATGGATTGTACATGAGTTGTGAACGTAATCAGAATGCACTTCTTTACACTAAAAGAAAGGGAAAATTTGGAGGTGTTGTTATTTATAGGTTATTAAGCAATTGTTTACTGGTCTGACCGACTTGAAATGAAATTGGGCTTTATGTGGCCCGAGCAGGAACTAAAATGAGTTTGACGCCCCAGGCCTGTAAATCCTCACATGCAAAATATCTGAGCCAAATGACAAACATGGTTATTTTATAAATGTAAGTAAACTAGAATTGATAACAGGTGAATATTGAAATTCAATTAGTAAAATGTTTATCCTCAAATTTTAGTGCAGCTAATCACATATTGGAAAAATAGTTTACAGGTGCAATCCATGTACTTTCTTTACTCAAACACATTGACACTACAAGTACATGGAGTTAGACTGACTTTTACAAAGGAACCACACCTGCAGAATATGGAGCAGCAAACTGACATTTGTATTGAGTTTTGATGAAGTTATTTGACTGCACTATTGGGTTACAGTTTGTAAGTCTAAATGTGAAGTGAAATACAGAAACTAAATGTCACTGGACTTCAGTTCCTGTGACATTTGACCGAAACAATCCCAAAGGGAAATGTCATTTGGGTGGCAACGATGAATTTATTTACTTTTGGCATATGAGTAAAATATTTTGAGGTTGTGTGTATAAATGTTATACAGTATATACATTTATAAATGTGCTGTGTATAAATTGATGTGGTAATTGCTCTTAATGTACAATAATGTTTCAGAAAATGTGCTTTAGCCGTCGAGAAAAACGTTCATTACACTACTAGTTTAAAAGTAGTGGCCTTGACATACATTTTATTGGTTGAGCTGGTGACATACTGTTTATCATACAGCGGGTAAAATAAGTATTGAACACGTCACCATTTTTCTCAGTAAATATATTTCCAAAGGTGCTACTGACATGAAATTTTCACCAGATGTTGGTAACAATCCAAGTAATCCATACATACAAGGAAACCAAAACAAATAAGTTCAGAAATTAAGTGATGTGTAATAATGTGAAATGACACAGGGAAAAAGTATTGAACACATGAAGAAAGGGAGGTGCAAAAAGGCATGGAAAGCCAAGACAACAGTTGAAATCTATCAGTAATTAGAAAGCAATCCGGCCCCTTATCAGTGCAAATTAATATCAGCTGGTTCAATCCCAACTGATGGCCTATAAAAAGGTGTCTTATTACCAAGGTGTCACACAAGAAACATCTCATGATGGGTAAAAGCAAAGAGGTCTCACAAGACCTTCGCAACCTTATTGTTGCAAAACATACTGATGACATTGGCTACAGACGCATTTCTAAACTTCTGAATGTTCCAGTGAGCACTGTTGGGGCCATAATCCGGAAGTGGAAAGAACATCATTTCACCATAAACTGGCCACAACCAGGTGCTCCTCACAAGATTTCTGACAGAGGAGTGAAAATAATTATCAGAAGAGTTGTCCAAGAGCCAAGGACGAAAATGCAAAAATGTTTGTTGCTTCACATCTATGACACACTGTGTCCTTGTTCTGATTCTTCAATAGAAAGTAAACATGACAATTACCTTTAGTCTTTGTTGTTATTTGATAACCGCTAATAAATAAAACAATTTGTAGAGGGGCAAGTCTGACATCGGGCAAGTAGATTTCTGACCCATTTACAGACGCACCCCATTAACGTTGAACCCGGTTACATTTGTTATTATTATACAAAGGACCATCTTACCTGCAGTTGTGCTTGCGGAGCCACCAGTTGAACTGACTGTGACAGCCCAGACAGTAGTTGACGTCCCTCTCCGCGTCCTCATCCCGCAGTTTCTGCTCAAACTCCAGGGCATCCGTCTTCTGCCACAGTGCATCTTTCTCCCTGCAGAGAGCACCATCAAGCATATTTCAGATTATGCAATCTAGATGGTATGTTTGTCATTTAAAAACCACAAAACCCAAAGGCATTACCCAACAATTCCAGTCATCATGTCTCAACCCTGCGTTGCGCATATTTAAATCAAATTAACCTCACCAACAAAAGAGAAAAGCAAAGACAAAATCATGGTAGATCAGAGTAAATCCGTATGTTCATACCTGATGAGTTCTACAAGCCTTTCTTCCAAATTGATTTTGGTGCGGTAAAGATCATCGAGTTCAGCACCCGCCTTAAGATCAAAGCTCTGTTTGTCCTGTGTGACTCTCCGTAGATTTTCACTCATCTCCTGACATGTCTGCTGAGCCGCTGCGAGACCATCCTCAGACCTGCATACATACATACATACATACACTGGCTGATTCATGATACGTCCCAAAAAACACATGAGGATTCTTAGGTGACTCTGATTGTGTCCATGCAGTTGTTATTTTTAGGCTTACATCTCAAAAACGGTACAGAACAAACACGCCAAATTCCTAGATCAGGCATGCTAAATGAAAAATAAACATTCAGATCTAAACACACAAGATTAAAGACATTTTTCACAGAGCTCCAAATCAGTCCAGAATGTGTGATTATGAATACAGTATCTCACCTTGATAAATTCCCTTTCAGATGGATTAGCTCGTCTTCTTTCTGCTGGATGAGATTTTCAGAATCGGCCATCTGGATGTTTTTCTCCTCAATCTGTTGGCAATATCTCTGGTTCTCAGCCTGCGATCAGAACAGCAAAGCAAGACATTATTTCTGCTTCTTTGTGAATTATGCCTGTGACCATAATGTTATGATTACTTCAATTGTCGATATACACAATGGAACTGGAATTTGTGTTTTCATTTATCAATCCTAGACATATTGAGCTGTATATATATATATATATATATATATATATATATGTATTTTGTCTGATGCATCATGTTGCAGTGTCGTCTGCGGTGCAGGCCGTGTTTAACAGTTTTAAGTTTCATTTCCTTGCCTAAAACCACTTCTTCTATCAAGATTTCAAACATCCTTTGACTGCTTTAGTGATCAGACGAGGGCCAAAATAACCTGCTGATGATGGAGTTCAAAACTTTTTGGCGGATCTGGAATCAGTGAATCCTCTCACCTCTAGCTGTTTGAATTTGTTCTCCAGGTCGACCACTTTCTCCTGCTTAGACGTCAGCTGTAATTTCACTTCCTGTAACTCCTGATTCACAGCCTGGATGAGAATATATAACACAAATTCATGAACTGATGACTTAGCAAATATGGTAAAAATCCAGATATTACAGTAGCTTTCCTGATATTACCCAACATAAAACAATCAAGCAGTATGTTTACATGAACCTTAGTAACCAGGTTATGCAGATAAACGGCTGCGCAACCACCCTGCAGCAGCAGCAGCCTGTGAACGTTATGTTATGGCTGCAGTCCAGAGTAGAAATTGATATTAATAATATTTTGGGTAAAAAGTTTTAGCACAATTGTATTTATATTTTGCATCTAGGAGATGCACTGTCAAGTCTTATTTATCAGTCTTACTTTGATAAAAAAGATTTGTACATTAGCAGGAATGTAGGATAATTGTGTAAACACATTGAAGCATGCTAAACTGTTTGTGGCTGACCTGGAGCTGGCCGTCGTGGCTCATGGCTTGGCTGCTGAGCTGGAAGCGGAGTGCTTGGATCGCCTCCTGGCTCGCTGCCTGCACAGCCTCAACCTCCTGTTGGGCCTTGCTCAGCTCTTCCTGCAGCTTGGTTGTCAACAACCCCTCCTTGTTATGGAGCCGATCGAGGAGTCGCTGGTTCTCCTGACTCAGCTTTTCCATGCGGCTATTCAGCCTCTCTGCTTCCTGAACCGCCTCGTCGTCCAGCTCTTGCAGCCTTGTTGACAAGCCCTCCCAGCGAAGGCGAGCCTCTTCGTTCTCAGCGGTCAGCATGCACACGTGCACGCCGAGTTCAGCTGTTTCTGTGTTGGCTCTATGGAGCGCCTCCTTGGATTCACTGTTGTCCAGACACAAGGCTTCAAAGCGTTGCTTCAGTTTATTGAGCTCCTCTCTGGAGGCCGTCACCTCTGCAGCCAGACCTGCTCGAGCCTGAGCCTCGCCGTCACGCTCTCGGATAAGAGCCTCTTCTCGCTCCCGGGATCGGAGGATCTCATCCACATGCCGGCGGTTTAGCTCCTCTACCTGGGCTTTGAGTTGTTCTGCTAAGACGCGGAGGTCCTCTTTGGAGGACTCCGTCACCTCCTGCAGTGCCTGAACCTTCATCCTCTCCTCAGCTCCTGCTAGAAGCTGTGCCCTGAGCTCTACCACCTCATCCTGGAGCCGGTGCACCTCCCCTAGGTTGAGCTCCAGTTGAGCCTCAGCTATGACTAGCCTGAACGGGGCCTCTTTGGTTTCCACTGAGGACGTCTGATGCTCATCGTGAATCTTCTGCATTTTTTCATTACTCTCTGCAGCTCCTTTTTCATAGTGCAGCTCCCCGCTCCTGTTCTCCAGCTCCTCCGCTCTAGCGTGCAGACGTCCGCATACAACAGTCTGGTCTATCAGTTTAGCCTCAGTTTCTTGAAGTTTTTCAAGTAACTCTGCTTGGCTTCTTTGGGACACTTTGAGGTTCTTATCCAACTTCGCAGCTTTGGCAGTGAGCGAGTCCAGTTCCTGTTGAGTTGTGTCCAACCATTTCTTCAACGAGGACTGGGCCTCAAGAAGCTCCCCGTTCTCATGCTCCAGCTTCTCTAATTGAGCATCAGATACTTCCTTCTGGACGAGCGCCTTCTGGGCAATCTCCTCCAAATGCAGGTTTTCATCTAGAAGCTTCTTCTCCCGATCTTCCACACTCATCTTTGCAGCTTCAACTCTGCCCTTTAAGTGCTTCTCGGAAGCTCTGAACGAAGCTATCTGGTCTAACAAGGCCGCCCTGCTCTCAGTCAGCTCTGTGATGCTCCCCTCACTCTTCTTAGCTGTTTGGAGTAGCTTAGTGTTTATTTCAATGAGATTGCTGCATTGGGTTTTGTAGTCCTCAAGTTTCTCAGAGGAAACAACTTCATGATCAGCGAGTCTAGAGCTCAGACTTTCTTTCTCAACATTTAGCTTCTCCAACTGCTCCTCAAAATGCTTAATTCTCTCTGAACTAACGGCGAGCTCTTTCTCTCTATTTTTAAGAGCCCTTCTTACATCCAGGAGGTGGCTCTCCAGTTCCTCATTTTGGCTACTGCTCATGCTACATCTCTGCTCTACCTCCTCCCTCTCCTCATGCAGTCTTTTCCTGAGGTCGTCCGCATGCCGCTCTCTGCACTCCAGTGATGCTTGTAGATCCTGAAGCTGGGCTCTCAAGTTCCCCGTCTCCTTCTCTTTCAAACTCAGCGCCCCCTGGATTCGACCGACCGCACTTTGTAGCTCCTCCAACCGTTTGAGCGCCTCCTCGCGTTCGTCGTGGGCTCCGGCTTTTACTTCAGCTAGTTTCTCCTCGCTGCTCCTCAACTCTTCTTCCCTGAGTTTCAATTCCTGGGACAGACGCTCAGAGTGCCTGGACCTGTCCTCGGCATCTCTCTTTGCCTCCAACCTCTCCTCCTCTACTGTCTTGAGTTTATCCAGGAGATCCTGGATTTTCCAGGCTGAGTCGCAGTAGCTTGCGGTTTGTTGTCCCTTTTCTTTAAGAGCCTCGTCCAACTTAGAGAGAAGCTCCATATTTTTGTTCTCAGCAGTTGTGAGTCTGACTTGAAGTTCACCGTTTATTGCTTCCCTACAGGTTTGAAGGTGATTTGCTCTCTCCCGATTATCTGTTTCTTGGTTACTTTGGGCTGCTGTGGATTCAGAGAGGCCAGAGGACTTCTGAGCAGCTAATAGCTGGCCTTGAAGGTCTTTAACCACGCCTTTCAGCTCAGCAGCCTCTTTCCCTAACTCCTCAACCCGGACCAGGAGCTCCTGCTGTTTGAGCTCAGACTGGTCGAGCTCAATGCGGAGGTTCTCTGCGATGCTGCAAGGAGAGGGATCCCCCAGTTCACCTAGTTCACCTAGTTCACCTAGTTCACCTAGGAGGCTGTGATTCAGGTCTGGGATTGGGAGAAACTCCTGCGCCTGGTCAGTGAATAGAACAAGAGAGCTTTAAAGTTCAGTCACATTTACTCAAATATTTGTGCAGGATTGTCTATGTAGAGTCTGTATTTAAGTATGTGAGTACCTGTGAGTGTGAGTAGCTGCTAACGAGACTGTTGACGCTGGAGCAGCGACTGGGAGGCCTCCACAGAAAAGCTGATGAGGCGGTGCCTAATGTTCGCCTTTGACATAATGAGATACCAAACATTATATTATATATGAAGAGTAAGACAAACATAACATCCAACTGATTGCAAAAACAAAACAATCTTGACACAAAAGAGGAACTTAAGTTGACAGAAACAAGTAATTAGGTGGCTCTATGGTGACACTGCACTTTACAGGTACCCGAATTTCTTCATATTTTTTTCCTAAGAAATTTCCTGGAAAGGACGGACAATGTAATTTGGTACTACTTATAAGCAAAGTACAAATACCAAGTACATACTAGTCACTATTCACAGAGTTTTTAAGAAAGAACCAAGAAATGATGCAATACTTAGATAACATAACTAGGTGAGGTTTATATGTGGTTGTTGATTTTCAGAGGAATTTCCTTGAAACAAAGTGTGCATTAATGACCAAAAAAACTGATAAAAATTAATTTCATAGGACAAAATTATTTATTTATTAAAAACCTATAATAACTGATTTGTTAAAAATATCTATATTTGTTGAATATGTTTGCCTGTAATTTACAACTGCACAGTTTACATTTCTTCATGTACAGCTGATATCTGACATGGATTATTGCTTCGTCAAACGAAAGCTTTGCTACCAGTAAATTTAAATTAATTAAAAGTTTAGTAATAGAACATTATCTACATTTTTCCTATAATTAGTGACAAATTACAAAGTCCCTTCTCTGAAATTTCTTAAGAATCTACGACTACATGTCACAATTTGCAACCGTGTTTCAGTTGTTTTCTAGGAAATGATTAGCAAACTATGGTAGTGTTACCAATTTTGTCATGCGATCGTATTTCCACAAGCACATTGTTCCCATTCCCTGATAGCAAACGTTGAATTACCTTTAATCTATTCATTATAAACAGTGAAAAAAAGAGTTTTGTCCGTTGATAAAAGACTCAGCCTTTAAAGATATAGCAACGTCTTATACTGTAATATTTTGCATTCAGACTTCACATGAAATAGGTTATTGAACTGTTTTCAGAGTAAGCCTACTTCTGGAGGGACAGTTGGAGCAATATGTTGTAATATGCTAGGTATTTCTTTTCTGGTAGAGTGAGGAAACTGTTTCCATCCCGTCACGATTCATGTGAAACAACAAACTGTGAAATGACAAGCAGAAGAAGTACTGTATTTGCTCTCAAGTGCTTCCTAGAATGAAACTGCAAAAATAGAGGGGGTTTACACCATATTGTACACACTGTATCTTTACCATCTATGTAATCCTATACAATAGCCCTCAAAAGAAATAATGCTATTGTGAATTATATCATGTTTCTTCTTGTTCATAATGTGTGTGACAGGCGTTGATTCAATCCTTTTACAGGTAATCTTCCCGACCATAGTTTGTGTTGTTGCAGGTGTTGCTGCACTGCTTTACACTATAGGATTTAACCAATCATCATAATCATGTGATGCAAAAACAACAACACAAATTAGTCTTTTTAAAAAATTGTGTCCACTGCCTGTAGAGAGACTGCAAATTGATGACAGGGATGTGAAAAGTTTTGGCAAAGGTGCTGACGCGAGGAACAGCGATCAGCGCTCGCACACTGTCGGCACCCACTGACTCTCACACACACATTTACACACACTCAAGCAAAAAAAAAGAGCTGTGAATGTGCAGTGATCAGATAATTAAGTGTTACTTCCAGTTGTGAAATACCCAATATTGCTTCACCATGATTCTACATTAGCTGCACTAAACTGGGGTGTTATTTCAAATTACTTGAGGTCTGTCTCCTATCAATTTACAAATCATTTCCAGCCCCGAGGCGGATGAATTAGAAGCTTTTACTACTTTATTAAGTGTCTGTTTTTTTATCTTCATGAAAACATACAGAATCAAGTTTGTATTTTCCTTCAACAAAAGGAAATTGGTGATTGTAAAATTATAAAACACATACATGTAGGAATTTGTTTACCTCGCAAAGGATGGCCAATCTGCATCGAGGTCGTAACCTCTGGCTGCCACGTCAAATTGGATCTGGTTGAGCTCATAAAGATGGTTGATTATGTCAGCAGTAAGGTGAGACTTGAGGAAGGGACTTCGAGCATAATACCAGTCACTGCGTGAGAAGATTACAAACAAAAAAACATAAAACACAATACTGAGGACAAGGACACAAACATTTTATGTTTATACTGTTGGTTAAGCAATGTGTTTTAAGTTTATAATGTGCTTTTTATGTTACGATATGATACCATAAAACCAAATAAAATAAGATAAGTTTCACTGATCCCATGGAGGGACATGCAGCATAAATAAAAGCATGAAAAATAAAAATAAAGATACTATATAAACCACAGATACTAAGGGTAGGGGGTGGGGGGATTGATTCACATAAGAATCGTGATTGTTACCCGTGATTCTCAAATGCCAAAAATTGATTTATGACATTATTAATAAAGTTATGTTGGTGGAAAAAAGCTGAACTCAACCGCAAAAGCACAGTGCAGCACCCAGACGATGCACAGCACACACACACTCTAGAGTTACCTTGTAGTTTATCTTCAGAAAAGTCAAGTGTTTAGGTGCATTTTGGATTTAATAACTTAATAATGAGCTTTGCATGAAGAAAGTGAAGTATTTCGAGGAAACTTTGTACCCCATCACCCAGAGACTAGCTAACACCGGTGGAGTGGAGCACAATTTATCAAGACAAAAAAGTAAAAATGGAGGAAGTTTGAGTGTGTGTTAACTGGAGAGCAGAAGAAATTAGAAATAAAGGCCTTTCCCCAATATACTGTAAGTCTGGTTCTCGGCCATTAAGGTAGGGCTGTCCTTGACCAAAGTAACTAACTAACGATTTTGTCGACAAACTGATTTGTCGATTTAATCGACAGATCTGTAAAACTGAGAGATGTGCTCATAAGTTTCTTACTCAGCATGAAAAAAGCATACAAACATGACTAATCAACTAAAGAAATCTTAGTTGACTAAGACCAAAACGACTGTTTATTCGACTTATCGACTAAGAGGTGGCAGCCCTACATTTAGATTAATTGATTTTTGACTATTTGAGAATTTAGATGGTTAACAATTAACTTTATTGAGACAATACATTTTCTGTTTAACACAGGCACACTCAGATCCACACAATCATAAATAAAGTGAAGAGATAGAGAAGTTGCAATAAATAATTCAAGGAATAATTTTAGGACATTTCCGGGAAATGCTTTCTTGCTGAGAGTTAGATGAGAAGATTGATATCATTCTCATGTTTGTATGGACAGCGCCCGGCTAGCTGTTTCCCCCTGTTTCCAGTCTTTATGCTAAGCTATGCTTACCGACTGTAGCTTCATATTTACCTTATCAGAGTAGTATTGAGCTTCTCATCTAATTCTTGGCAAGAAAGCAAATAAGTGCATTTACCAAAATGTTGAACTATTTCTCTCTAAATACAAAAATTGCACTTGAAAGACTGTAATTAGGTGTTTCAAGTTTCTGCAGATTGTGTGTGATTGGTTAGCCTATACAGTAAGTGATACCTGACCTGATACACACACACACACGCAAACAAGCTGCTATTGAGAAACAGACAGCCTACAGTTTGTGATTGAATGTCTTTTAACTGCATCTCTTATTGTCCAACACTCTCTTGAAATACAAATGTAAAACAGCTGAGGAAGTGAGACGTGACTGTAGGTGTTTATGGTTACACTATGTGGCTGTTGTGTTTTCTGTAAAAACAGAAATAAGATGTAAATCAGGAAGGGAGAGTCACGCTTCCTGAGAACAGGACATCAACACACCATATACAGTACCTCAATGGTGTCAAACATGACATGTCTCAGCAGCTTGATGGGAACAAAAGTGACAAATATATATGCATATACTGTACGTGTGTAAATGTGCATTCTCTGACCTGGTGACTTTCTGGTTTATAAGACACTGCTGCAGAGTGTCAGCAAGACGCTGGTGAACGAGTGAGTAGCGGATGAAGGCCCTTCCTTTCCCCAGTGATGTCTTCAACTGAGAACACACACAAATATACACTTTAGTGTACTTTTACACTCGTATACACACACACACAGACACTACCTCACTGTGTAATGTGGACCAACCTCAGTAGTCAGTAAGTGTTCTTTTATAGTCTAGTCAGTATCATACAGGTCAAACTATTTCACATAAGATGGCTCCTACTTTCTGAATAATCTCTACTTGAATGTGACATTAAAAGACTGTTTGTTTTAAGTAAGGTTGCAACTAATGATTAATTTTATGATTCATTAGTCTGCCCATTATTTTCTCTCTTAGTCAATTAACTATTTAGTATGTAAAATGTCAGAAAATAACAAAAGGGTCCAAGATGACTTCTTCAATTGTCTTGTTTTTTCTGACAAAATCCAAAGTACAAAGATATTTGGCTTACAATTATGTAAAACAAAGAAATGCAGAAAATCCTCACATCCGAGAAGGTGCAACCAGGGAATGTATATGTTTTTAGCTTGAAAAATTAAATAAAATATTTATATATTTCTGATGTTTGACTAACCGATTAATCAACTAATTTCAGCTCAAGCTCAATGTAAAACTGTGTTTTGTTAAAATGTGTCCCGGCAGAGAACATTTAAGGATGTCTAAGTCTACAGGTCACCACTGCATAGACATAAAATGTACAGTATCTGTCAGTACATCCAGACTCTCCAATACATCAGCAGATGGAGGGATTTAAGGAAGACAACAGACCCACAGATCTACCAGAAGGACACCAGCTGGAGACTGATTTACGTCAGAGACTGACCGACAACAAGAGTGAAAGAAGAGTAAAAGTAATATTCTATAAAAGCACCAAAGGTTTTTAACAAGTAATTAGCACTCAGCTGGTAATGAATAAACTATGTGACTTTTAAAGAAAAAAAAATACTGACTGCTGGAAACTTAAAACCACAGATATGTTTTGCTAATTAATGAGAGTCAATTAGCGAAATATTAAATGTGTGTTTTTACTACGCTTATAAAGTAGGACTTCTGTTCTCTCATGCTAGAATACAGTTTACTTATATCAGGGTTTTTGCTAAAAAAATAAATAATTAAAAATCGAAATCCAAACTAGGATGTTGGATGTGTATTCTCAGATTGTTTTTGCATACAATATTAAAAATATGTCAGTAATACAGTTTTTTTTAGAAGTAATAGAACCATCATATCCAGAAAATCAGCAATAACAAAAGGACAGTGAAGAAAATGTAATATACAGTCTTGTCACATCATATTTACATTTTGTTATTTCACAGCAGATCACTACAGCTACTTGCTTGCATTTTAGAGAGTAAAGCTGAAACGACTAGTCAAACAGACGATTAGGCAATTGACAGAAAGAAACTGGCAAATATTTAGAGAACTAACTCATTGTGAAAGACTTTTTTCATGCAAAAAAAATACAAAAACTTGCTAGTTTGTTCCGCAAATGTGAGAATTTGCTGCTTTTCTTTGTTATACTGTATATGATAGTAATTAAATACCTTCCAGTTCAGGACTGTTGGTCAGATAAAACTTGCAATCTGAAGAGGTCACCTCTGGGCTTTAGGAAATTGTGATGGACATTTTTACTTACATTTTATTGACTAAACTATAAATCGAGTAAATAAACAGCATATTTATTGAAAATGAAAATAATTGTTAGTTGCAGTCCTATTAGAGAGAACAACAAGGCTTGTATATGCCAATAGCCCAAAGGGCAAAATCTACAGAAAACATTTAATTTGTAAATAACTTTGTTTTAACTATTAACTATTATTTTGTTAAAGAAAATGTTAATATCAGGTTAACAGACAAGCTACAGATTAAATATAGTACAAACTAGGCCTAATTCAACTACAGTTACTGTATTTCAGTATGAAGCTCACCACTGTGAATTCCCAGGATAGAAGGTGAGGAAGAAATAGGTGTAAGGCAGCAAGTGAATTAGCAGCACAGTCTTACTGTACCTGACTCACCAGAGGATTAGTGACACGGTCATGTGTATTTGTGTGTCTCCGTGTGTTGCACGACATGGCCGGGCCGAGGCACCGAGGGGTACAGTGTGTGTGTGTGTGTGTGACAGAGGAGGATTACCTCAGGGATGGATTTAACAAAACGGATGCCATCGTTAGCTCCTTTGATCTTAATCAGGCAGTCGCAGAAGTAATCCCAGTAGTCTTTCCTCTGACCAAGAAACGTTGTCTTCTCTTTCTGGTCAAACTGAGAAATACAAAACACCTTATAATGTCCTCAGTAGGGGGATTGTGTCTGTCAGACACTGCTGTCTGTTGATTCACATTGTAATTAATATCATTCCTATGAACTGCCTCCCTGTTTCATCTTAGTCTTTCTAGAGCTGTGGTTGCCAATCAGTCACAAGATGAGTATAATGGGTCACAAGATAATTGATGGGACTGGGAGGGGGGGGAAAGTAGCTCTGCTACACACATTTATGTAATTCGTTTTACTCATTTCTTTTGAAATACTCATAGTTGCACCTTTTATGGTCTGTAACAAATAAAACAACCGGTTCAGAGAAAGTAAATCACTCTTTGGTGGAATTGTTCACAACTTCAGTGCTTCATTTTAGTGGTTCACAACCCAAAAAAGGTTGGGAAGCACTGGTCTAGAGCACTGCTTCCCAATCTCTTAAACGTGTGACCCTTCGTAGCAAAGCAATGCTTAGTCACAACCCCTGTTGTCACAGGTCGCATATGTTTGAAATGTGGATAATTCAACCAAATAGTGATGTGATTTTCTCAGGTTGTTTCTTTTTAATGGTTTGAGGCCTGAAAAGTTAAACTCATGAGTATTTCACACACAAAAAAAAGAGATTTAAGACAAAACAGAATATACACAGCATAAAAAAAGTATTTTCTTATTATTTTCTAACTTAATCATCTCACAACCTCTTTATAGATTTGTCTTGTCAGCCCTTTAGAGGTACCGATCCCCAAGTTGGAGACCACTGGTCTGGAGAGGCAGCTGAGCAGCATTGTTAAACCTTCAAACACAAACTGGATCATCGTGATAAACTCTAAACAAAATGTTTATTGTATAGGAGATCATACCTGTAGCAGGTATTCTAGTTTATAGAAGAACTTGTGCAGGTTGGCGCTGTCATCAGTTACAGGTTCACCACACACGTTGTGTTCTTTACTCAACTCTAACACAGCATCTAAACAAGACAGTAACAGCATTGTTAACACATACACAAATATCAGATTATGTCCTATGTCTGAACTGAAAAAGCCAGATCGGTGCATCCCTAATTTAATGTTGCAATTATTCTGGGAGCAAGATACAAAAAGTGCAATAAACAATGAACAATAAACAAGTGCAATACCCCAATCATATATCTTATTCTGTATATACTGTATATGTTCTTAATATGCCTTGTACAAAGTATTTCCTTTTATAATTGTAATATAACTTATTATTTTTAATGGAGCTTCCCAGCAAAAAAGCATTCCACACGATTGTACTTGTATAACCGGCGTGACAATAAACATCTTGAATCTTGAATACTGTATGCAGATTCTACTATTTTTTTTGCCTTGATATCTCCTGTTTGGAGACACATGCATGCAAACTTCAAAACGTACACATTAAAAAAAATATGCAATATACTGTAAGAGACTGTAAAGGGATGGTGTTTATTTTAAGTGTGAACAGCTTAATTACCATGCAGATCTCTGATTATCCTCTGCAGCTGGTTATCTCCAACTGATGAAGAGGAGGCCATTGTGGGGGAAAGGGCAGTGCAGTCAAGAAATTCTGCATGTAGGATTAAAAAATACAGAGATTGTGATTATTATTTAGATATTCCAGAAATGTCCTCATAATATAAACACTGTTCATCATATCCCTGAATTGTCAAGAACATACCTGTGTCCACAAACTCTATATATTACCGCATTAAAATGTGCCAAAACTGCGACCAGTAGATAGATAGATAGATAGATAGATAGATAGATAGATAGAAACTTTATTAATCCCGAGGGAAATTCAAGTCTCCAGCATCACAGTTCCATAGTGCAAAACATGTTAGTAAAAAGACAGTAAAAAAGTTAGTAGTGCAAAGTACAAAAAAAATATACCAGATATAAAAATACAAGGAGATGAAGAAAACTGTTAAAACTGAATATAGTGCAGAGTAACAGCTGTGATACACGACTATTAAAAAAGTGAATATAGTGCAGAAGAGACTGTTAAAAATGAGTATAGAGCATTATTATACTATGCAGTAGGAGGTAAACATAAACATAGTACTGCCCTAAATTAGTTTCCCCCTGCTTGAAAGTCTTTCATAAAGATAGGGTTGAATTCTTAACAAACCCAAAACGTTTTAAAGGTCCCATATCGTGCTCATTTTCAGGTTCTTACTTGTATTTTGTGTTTCTACTCGAACATGTTTACATGCTGTAATGTTAATAAAAAACAACTTTATTTTCCTCGTACAGTCTGTCTGAATATACCTGTATTTACCCTCTGTCTGAAACGCTCCGTTTTAGTGCATTTCAATGGAATTGCAACAGAATTGCAATGGAATTGCGTTGCTAGGCAACAGCTTGGGTCCATGTTTACTTCCTGTCAGCTGATGTTATTCACTTACACTGCAACAGGAAACAAACTGGGACACATTTAGGATTTTTACGTTTAAAACCGTGTAATGGTCTAAATATTGTATATTTGTGACATCACAAATGGACAAAACGGCTTGTATCAAACGCACAATTTCTGAATATGGGCTGTGTGTGTATTTCTCCATATATTGAGCATTTTGATAGTTTAACAGTATTTGCACTGCACTTAAACCTGCTTTATAATATAAAAGACATGAAAATCTCCCTTTTTCACGATATGGGACCTTTAAACACTGTTCATCATATCCCTGAATTGTCAAGGACATACTTGTGCCCACAAACTCTATAAATTACAGCATTAAAATGAGCCAAAACTGCAACCAGGAGGAGGTAAACATAAACAGGTTGAATCCTTAACAAACCCAAACAGTTTTAACCAAATGAGACCATCTAAATCTCCCAGAGGAGTGTGCTATGATGAAGAAACCACAGCAGCTCAGTAAAGTTAGCAGCACATCAGAGGAGGAATAACATGAACACGACGACAGGTGAAAGCTTATCCCTGTTTGTAGCAACAGTGTGTCCTCATCAGACCCCACTGACACGACATTCATCAGCTGCTATCTACCGTCGACATAACTACCCAGCAAAGTTGACTTGAATCACTTTCTAAACGTCTTTAAAACGCAACAAACCATAAACATAAACATAGATGTATTTGTCAAAGCTGGCTGAGCTTCCTATCCTGCATGCACCTGTTCCAGCTCATCATTTCCTGGTCCTATTTAATGTATGTTATGTTAAAAACTATCGCAGTTTGGTTGTAAATGAAGCGAAACACTACAATATTAAATAAACAGTTGAATAATAGACGTACTTGTTGTGTAAAAGTGTCCAGTGTCCAGTTTTGTAGGTGATACAGCAGGAAACGTGCTACCCGTCTGGGGGCGGGCACTGTGGATGATTGACAGGCTCAAGGGATAAATAGCCAGCTGGCTGCTGCTGAAATACCGTCCAAGTTTGGTTGAGAGACAAATGGTAAATAAACAGAAAGAAAAATGAGACATGTGACTTGTTTTATAAACCTAATATTTTATGAAATATAATATAAGAATACTAATAAGAAGTGTTTTGACAAATCTAACATTCCTTTGTTTTATTTCATCCAAAACTAAGATGATTACACAGTTTGACGACAAAAGCTATCTTTATTTTTTTATTTTATTGTTATTATATGAATATGTTTTATTTTGTTTTTTGTGAATAATGTTCTATTCAATTCCATTAAATAATCAAAAAAGATTATTAATAATAATAATAAAAATAAAAATAAAAATAATAATAATAATAATAATAATAATAAAATAAAATAAAATAGTGGTTGAATATATAAAAATAAGAAAAAATAAATCAACCAACAACAACAAAATGAAAAAGTAGAAATAAAAAAAAACTGTTAAATATTTAGGATTCTCCCGGAGGCCCGAACTACAGCTGATCTAGATAAAAAACTGAATATCTTTTGGTTTTGGACTGTTGGTCAGATAAAACAAAAAAAAATAAACTGTTACAAGTGTAACCTTTCAGTTTACAGTCATGCAAAATGGAATATGTTGAAATTCTGAGACACCTATTACTTCTGAAGTGTAATGGCCACCAAAAACAAGAATTAACGATTAAAATTAAAGGGACTGTTTGTAACTTTTTACAGGTATAAATCTACCGGGTCGGTGTCCCATGCGCGCTCGCATTCGCATATGCGCGCTCGCGTGTGGCTACGCTGTTCAGACAGCTCCTCTGCCTTCCTGTCTTCACTCACACAACGCGCGCGTTTTCGCTCCACCTCATGTTCATGCATGCACACCCCACACTGCAGAAGACTTTGTAGCTCTGAGAATATCTAGTGAATGTACAGTGGATGTTTGTGCATAAATAAATGCTGCAGCTTCTGACCCCGTCGACCCCGACGCTGACTTTCGTTGACTTAACGACCACAGGTGTCGCTGTTAACAAGCATTTCTGAAAGTTACAAATAGTCCCTTTAAAGGGAACATGTCACATGTGTGGATGAAACCTCTGTTGGTGATCTGAAAATGATGTTTGATTTCTGTTCACCTTTGTGGTTGCTATTTAAAGAACAATTCCCAGTTCCAGTGATATTTGCTTGAAGGATCCTGGTGTGTGAAGGTACAGAAAGTTTCCAAATTTCTCAATTATTTGTTATAGTGGGGATCTCTCATGATGTGGGGTTAGGATATACTGAAGTTAAAGTTTAAAATGTTTTGTATTTTGTTAAAAAAAAAAAAAAAAAAAAAATTAAATTGAAGACTGAATGTTGTATCTCCATATTTTGTTAGCAGGGGGAAAGAAAACATTTAAATGGTCAGTTCACCCCAATTTAAAAAAATAAAAATACCTTGGCACTTTCCTTTAGTGGTAGCCATGTAGATGGTGTTGGTTTTATTTGGTTAGCTTAGAGGCAATTGACTCTTAATTTCAGCAGCAACATTATTACTAGTGGCTCAGCTGGAAAAAGGTGATGTGGGGTAAAAATACAAATCTGATGACAGTTGTGTTGCCAACATTGGCAGTGTTTCCACGCACCAATCTTAACAAGGCAAGGCAAGGCAGCTTTATTTGTATAGCACACTTCAGCAACAGGGCAATTCAAAGTGCTTTACATAAACATTCAAGAACATTGAGACAAAGTGCAAAAGAACATTAAGACATAATTAAAACAGTTATAAAAACATTAAAGATTAGAAAATAAAAACAAACTAACAATAAAAGCTAGGATAGAAGCTAAAATAGAATATAACACACAAGAGTAAAAGCTCTAGTGCAGTATATAAGATCATTATCTGGTTTAATAAAAGGCAGCAGCAGCAAACAGGAAAGTTGTAAGCTTTGATTTAAAAGAACTCAGAGTTGGAGTTGGTCCTGCAGGTTTCTGGGAGCTTGTTCCAAATATTTGGTGCATAAAAACTGAACGCAGCTTCTGCATGTTTAGTTTTGACTCTGGGGACACTAAGCAGACCTGATCCAGATGACCTGAGAGGTCTGGATGGTTCATAACATAGCAGAAGATCAGAAATATATTTTGTCCCTAAACCCTTTAATGCTTTGTAAACCAGCAGGAGTATTTTGAAATCATTTCTCTGAGAGACAGGGAACCAGTGTAGAGACCTCAGAACTGAATTGATATGATCCACTTTCTTGGTCTTAGTGAGGACTCTAGCAGCAGCGTTCTGAATCAGCTGCAGCTTTCTGATCCATTTTTTAGGAAGACCAGTAAAGACACCGTTACAGTAGTCAAGTCGGCTGAACATAAATGCATGGACTAGTTTTTCCAAATCCTTCTGAGACATCAGTCCTCTAATTCTTGCTATATTCTTCAGGTGATAGAAGGCTGTCTTTGTAATTGTCTTAATATGGCTGTTACAAGTGATAATCTCTGAATGAAATATGAATGTTTTGTCTAAACTGTAACTTTTAGTAATGTTTATTAAGTCATGAATATTAAATGTTATGCAAAGATCTGCACCACTTTGGAGGAAGAAACCTTAGAGATGGATATCTCAGAGTCTAAGCAAATAAACCAAAACTATATACATGGCTAAATTCCACCAGATTTGAGAAAATATGCTTTTTGTAATTTGGGTTCTAAGGCAGTGTTTCTCAAATGGGGGTACTACACATAGGGGTACTTTGGAGTATTGCAGGGGGTAGATGAGATTTTAAAAAATGTTGATTTAAAAAAATATCAATCATGCATATTTTCTAAAATAAGTATATTATAATAAATTCAATATTTTTATTCAGTATCTCTTTTTTCAGTGCAGTCATTAACTGCAGTAAACTGTCAATTACCACAACAAGCGCATTTTTTTTTCCTACCAAAAATGTTGCGCTGTATCACGAGAATGATATAATAATCTATTGACATACGATGAAGTCTTGTTATTTTACAATGTAATTATCTCATTCACTATGTCATTAAGTCTGTGTAATTTGATTTACTCCTCTAACAAAGCCTTTTTAAAATTTAGACTTTCTCTTCTTTCTGACGGAAAATGGCAACAACTGGCTCAACCTTCGACGCAACCACATTTGACTATTCCGACTACTATAGTGAGAATTATGAAGATGAAATGTGCAACAAAACAAACGTCATGCGGTTTGGGGCAATCTTCACTCCGGTGTTCTTCTCTATGGTGGTCATCCTCAGTCTGTTTGGCAACATCCTGGTCATTGTGATTCTGGTCAAGTATGAGGAACTCAAATCCCTCACCAACGCTTTCATCCTGAACCTGGCTGTATCGGATCTCTTCTTCACCACAGGTCTGCCCTTCTGGGCCTACAGTCACATGTATGGATGGACTTTAGGGGAATATGCGTGCAAACTAGTCAACTTTGTCTTCTACGTTGGTTTCTACAGCAGTGGTATCCTCCTCATCCTGATGACTGCTCACCGTTATGTCGCTGTCATGAACCCTCTGTCTGGCATTGTGTCCACAACAGGCTCCAAAAGTATCATAACGTGTGTGATCATTTGGGCTGTGAGTATATTTGTCTCCAGTCCAGCCTTCGTCTTCCCCAAAGTGGAGCAGAATCACTGTGGATATCCTAATTCTTACTGGCGCTTATGGGGAACCTACCAGCAGAATATTCTCTTCATATTGAGCTCAGCGGTGTTCATTTTTTGCTATTCTCAGATCATGTGCAGGTTGCTGCGTCCTACTGTCCAAAGAAGGAGGAGCAAAACTTTAAAACTCATTTTCACTCTCATGGTTGTTTTCTTCGTGGGCTGGGCACCTTACAATATAGTTATATTTCTAAAGTCATTGTACTCCTGGCCCGAACCGCCGGCTGACTCAAAGACTGTGGCTAAAATGTGTGAAACATCCGATCCACTGGATTACGCCCTTTACATTAGCCGTCTCTTTGCCTTTTCACACTGCTGCCTCAACCCTGTGTTTTATGTGTTTGTGGGGATTAAATTCAAAAACCACTTGAAGAAAATGCTGAAGGGCTGGGGCCACAGCGATACCGGCATCCGCAATAGACATAGCCGACTCACAATCACATCGATGACAAGTGGTGAAGAGTTCTCAGTGTAGTTGATAGAGAAGTGAAACCAGAACTTCCAGGTTCTATACCAGAGGAAAGAAAACCTAATTCCCATTGACATTATAATGGCACAAATAACAGAGGGGCCAGTGCCCCTGTAATATTAATCCTGGACCCTGCTCTGGCCCCCTAACTGTGGCCAATATTGTAGTACATTTTTCACCCCACATTTATCCCCAGAGAGGAGAAATTGCAATCATTCATAGCTGTGATAAAACGTATGTTAGCTCTGAATGAGTATTATTGTTTATTGTTATATATGTAACGTTAGTCTTTTGGAGAACCAAACCTATGGGGGTGATAAATAGACTGCATTTAAAAAAGCTTAAAAGCATGCAGACGTGGCCAAGAGGGTCAGTTGTTGTTCAGACATCAGAATGAGGAAGAAATGTGATCTACTTGACTTTCTATTCGCCAACCACACTTTCTGGCACCAACAATCATTTCATGGTGAAACTGCCCATCCGTCTGTTGAATTTACAGAGAACAGTGCAAAAAACATCCAGTGAGTGGCAGCTCTGTGGGCGAAAACGCCTTGTTTATGAGAGAGGTCAGAGGAGAATAACCAGACTGGTTCAAGCTGACAGGAAGGCGACAGTAACTCAAATGAGCAATACATACTACCTAGTATAAGGTACACCTGATACACCAGCCACTGAGTGTATAAGAAGTATGTATTCTTTGTGATAAAAAGTGATATGCAATGTACAGTATTTCATCCATCAGTTCATCCAAAGCTCACCTTTCCATCCAAACTGTACTATAATAAAACAACAATGAGCCTTGTATCTTTGTGTTAATGTGATTTTGAATGCATGCTGATAAATTGATTATACATTGCATTATAGATAATATAACTGTATGTGATTCACTTTGATTAACTGTGATTTACTTTATGTTTTCATATCAATCATTCAGATCAATTATTCTATATTTTCACCTTCAACATTTTCAGAAGTTGTGCAAGTGAAAATGAAAAAATGAGTATGAGTATTTTGCTTTTGATCATTTGGAATTTGTTATTGTATCGTGTTTATTAGCATTATTTCCATGCTTTACAATAAAACGAAAATGACTCAATTAAGTTCTGGAGTGTCTCTGTTTTGAGTAACCCTTACTGCTGTTTCTGGGTAATGTTATAAAAGCAGTACCACCCATGTTGCGGGAATTCAATTGTTTCTCAAACTTGAATTTGCAGCATCTATGACTGAATGTGAAACAAAAAGAGGAACCATGACTTTGCTCTTATACAGTATATCACAAGTTTTCCTCCACAGTGCAATTCAACACAAGACGTTGTTCAGGGTAAGTTGCTTAAAATTTACTGTAATTGCTCTCCATATTTTGGAGTGACCTACTTAGTACTTAATTGTTCTCCATATTGAAATATTTTACAAGGGATTACTTTTTTTTTAAATCACATATTACTGAAGGGTTGTAGACATCTGATTTGTCTTAATTACACTTTGCCAATTTTCCCAGGAAACCTACAATGGCGTACAACTCCACAGAGAGCGGCGGAAGTGTGACCGGCAGCGATGAAGTGGAATATTTGTGTGATTGGGCGTATGAAACGTTTGAAACCATCAATGGTGCCTTCTTCATTTTGATCTTCATCTTCAGTGTCACAGGAAACTGTCTCCTCTTAGGTGTTCTCTTCGTCTACGAGAAACTGAAAAATGTCACAAATATATTTGTCCTGAACCTGGCCATCTCCGATTTAATCTTGACTGTCACACTTCCATTCTGGGCCGTCTACCATCTGCGCCACTGGGTCTTTGGCGAGTTCGCCTGCAAACTTATAACTGCGGCATACTATGTTGGTTTGTACAGTAGCATCATTCTACTGACTGCCATGACTGTGGATCGTTTCATAACAGTGGTGCTGCACAACTGGCTGAGCAGCTCTGTGAGGAGGCAGAGGGGTGCAATGGTTGCCTGTGCAGCTGCCTGGGTCATCAGCACTGCTGCATCTGTGAGTGATGCTATCAAAATGAAGGTGGAAACCTATGATGATGGTCTTCCCAGGTGTGAGGATTCCTCTGATGGCATGGATATCAAGCTGGGGTATTATCTCCAAGTGTCACTGCTCTTCTTCCTCCCATTTGCTATCATTGTTTTCTGCTATTTTGCTATCCTCAAGACAGTGTTGCAGTCTTCAAACAGAAAAAGACACAGGACTGTTGTGGTGGTGTTATGTATTGTTGCAGCCTTCTTCATCTGTTGGGGACCTTACAATATTTTGCTTTTCATCATGTCTTTGTATGAACCCAAAGAATGTAATGCAAGGAAACGCTTGGCGATTGCCGATTATATTTGTCGTATACTTGCTTATTCTCACTGCTGTATGAACCCTCTGCTGTATATGCTCTCACAAAAGATGCGAAGGCATCTTTTGGATTTTTTACACTGTGAGAAGGCCAGGAGGCGGAACAGGGAGAGAGGCACAGGCCAAAGCACTTCTGTTATTCAGAATGTAGCTGTTACAGCACCAACCTCTGGTGTTGTATTGGAGCTACACTCCAAGTAAACATTCACTCTTGAAATGAAACATCTGTAAATGTTTTTCTGTAATATAGTTTATATTAATTTAATTTTACCTAAGTTTGTATTTAAAACAGAAGGGGGTCTATTTTTATGTAATTATTGTATACATATGCCAAGTAAATGATGAATATGTGTAAAAAAAAATAAAAAAAAATAAAAAAATCTAAAGTATGTCGGCGTGTATGATAATGTGTGGGAACGCTTTCACTTCTGCACTTTCTCAGCCTTTACGAATGAACAATGCTGTTTCTGTAATACATTTGAATAAATAAAGCGGGAGTCTAGTTTGGCTGATTTCACTTCTGTTTTCAACCAAATGCAGTGGAATTGCAAAGTAGGCTTGATATTAATTCTGCTTTTCGCTGGGAAAATTCCCAGTGAAAGTGAAACCATCTGGCAGTATTACATATATAAGACGCAAATATTACATTTACGGAGAAGAACTGTGAGCAGGACTTCGAGTGACACTGAGTGAATACCCAAGGTAACTTTTTTTGGCATTTTATCTCTTTGAATTATGTTACAGCATATTTATTAATTTATTCATTTTGGGAAATTATTTATGTAAAAATTGAGCGGGAGAGCTTGAGAATTTGGAATAAAAATACAAAAATATGGGTCAAAATATGAGAATATTGAATGAAACTTGAGAATATGGATTCAAATTCAGAGAATATGGATTAAAACATAAAATAAAAGTCTGACAACAGTGAACACAACTTGAGAATATTGAATGAAACTTGAGAATATGCTGAATAGACAAACATTGTGTGTGTGTATGTTAATGAAGTGTCTGCTGTGAACTAGCGTTAATTGACAAACATCAAATAGAGACGATGTTATCCAAGGTGATACAATATGAGCAATTATATCCTACATGTGAAATTTGTATTTTGTCTATGTTTATATAATTAACTCGTGAGCCAGATGTGACATAATTTTGTTCTGCTGTACACTTACCATGTGAATAGTATGAATGACAATAAAATTAATCTTGACTTGTAGAATATATGGAGTGCTACAGGAATGAGTCCTAAAACCTGGATATGAGTTAGCATTTTAGCACTTCTGGTTCCTTCGTCTGGAAGTCAATGAGTTTTTTGAATGGGTTTTTAGTTAGATGCCTGAAATAAGGTCTGTGATTAACACAAGCGTAAGAGATTTTAACGTTTTGTTCTTCGATATAAAATACATCAGTAAATATCCCACTCATGAATTTTGAAGCCTTTACATGTCTTAAAAAAGGCGGTTGCTAAGAAGTTGCTAAATGAGACTAACGTCATCATGGCAACTCAACCATCTTTACGGCCTCGTTGTGTATACTCGCGTTCATGCGCCCGTGGTGTAGTTTGTTTATAGCTTATAGTTAGCTTTTTACTTCTGGCGATTGCATTTACGCTTAAAAAAAATCATAAAAGTGGTGTTCATTTATGAAGATTATCTTGCTGAACTCCCACTGGCTTTTTGTCGAGGGAACCCAGGTCGGCCTACAAAAATACGTCATCCCTCGAGCGCTCTATTGTCATGAGTTTCATTTGCTGATGCCAATTCAAAAATTGGCAAAATCCTCCACTTCCTTAAACACGCTGGGGGTTGGAAAAATTTAAACTGTTTTTCAATTAAAGCATTGCCCCGTTTTTGTATAATATTTATATTATTTATCATATTGTTAAGCACCGGCCAGTCAATATCTTGTGACTTTTATTCCATATCCTCTGTCTCCCAAAAAAAATGTCCATGAATAAAGGCTTAATACTTAATAACATGTACAGGATATTTATCTATTACTTAATTTATTCATAAAGAGTTGTGCACAAATGTAAAATGTATTCTGATTCTAAAAAGCATTGTAAGGAATGAACATCATCTCCTCATTTCTTTATCAGAGCTACTGTCACCTCCTCACAAGACGTCAACAATGGACCTCCTTTACAGTGACTACAATGACAGTGTCTTCTATGACGACTATTCTACGCACTATGACAGTGAAATCTTCTCAGAGATAGAACCAGCATTTCATCTCTTCTCCACTGTGTGCTCCATCCTCATCTTCTGCATCAGCATACCTGGAAACAGCTTCCTCCTGTGGGCTCTTCTGAGGGAACGAGCTTGGAAGACCACATCTCACATCTTGCTCCTGCAACTCACAATATCTGACCTTTGCTTCACTGTGACCCTTCCGTTTATTGCCTACCATTTTCTCCATGACTGGATCTTTGGGGACTGGGTCTGTAGAGTCGTAAAAGGGGCTCTTTTTCTGGGGCTGAACAGCTACGTGTTGATCCTCACCGCCATGACGTTACATCGTTATGTTGCCGTGGTCCGTGCTTCGTGTCTGTCTACACCGGCCACCAAAACACTCTGTCTCATCATGGCTAGCATTGTGATATGGTTGGTATGTGCTGCTGTAAGCATTAAGGTATCAGTGAATAGTGAGGTCACGCACTGGCACGGATTCATTGAAAAAACATGTGTACATTATTCACTGTTTGATCCACTCCTTGAGCTTTACGTGCAGATTGGCCTTTTCTTTCTCATACCCTTCATTATCATTACATTCTGCTGTGTCCACATGTGGGTAACTATCAAACAGGGCAGGATGAACAGACATCGCGAGCCTACAAGATTGATTTTAGGGTTAATTGTTGTTTTTTTCCTTTCTTTGGCACCATACAATATCATAGCCTTTATAATGACCTTGATGGCATTTGGTTTTCTGGAAAACGCAGTTCTGTACCGTGTAAAGTTCATCTTTGAAACACTACTTTTCTTACACTGCTGCCTGAACCCGCTGATCCATATATTTGGAGCACAAAGGTTTAGGAGGCACCTCCCGATGCCATGTGCCACTTCATCCCAGAGAAGAAATAGGAGTCAGAGACTCAGTTCAATGGCAGTCATCCCTCCACATGACCAAACACCTCTGTGACCAACAACCAAATATCTGTCTGGCTACATTTTAAGATTATGAATTTCTAATATACCATATTTAGCCATACAGTATGGTTAGATGTAATTACTCATAAGTCATGACTGTTTGCTAAGCCCCGTCCCCCTTAGTTACTGTTGCTACGCCAAGCTTTCTGTTCTGGCATGGCAGTTTACGATAAATTCTCTGTAATTTTTAAAACAATGGACCCTTCATTTCAATGGTAGACAAAAGTCAGTTATTAATATTGTTGTAATTTTTAACTGCAGACTGTTGATACGCTCGATTTTTCTGTCAGTTATTAGGCTGAACTTTCAATTGGATTTTGTGACGTTCTTGGACAAAAAGAGTGAAACAAGTAAAATAGTCTTTGGGACAGGTTGTAAAGCTCTGGCTAGCCCTGCACTAAAATAATACTTCTTGATACCTTCTCCTCTATATATGTACCCTAGACTGATATTTACGGAAGAAAGAAAAGATATCTGCCGACTGTGATTGGCTGTTCCTCGTCACATGACATGCGGTGCGCGCTGCAGCTATTTAGCTATTTTTATAGGTGCAGCCGTCAAAGCCTAAAAAATACAGGTGCTTGGGAATACCGTGTGTCTGTCTTGACAACAATGGATTTGAGGGCGCAAAAAAACGCATCACAGTCCCTAATCCTAGAATTTGATAGGCCTATAACAGTGTTATTTCATGTTGTTTGGCTGCTGAGTTTCTAGTCATTAGCCTAATTTTCAAACAGCATGTTTTCACTTTTAGCGTTACAAGAGAAAAAGCTTTCAACGATATGATGCTATTTGGCAAACGTAATGCTACCTCAGGTAGGCTAACGTCGGCTGCGGTTGCTGGAGTGTAAATTTCCCTAAATCCATTAAACAGCAGGACAGCTAATGTTAGCCTAAACTCTTATAGCATTAATGTGTAAACAATGGATGTATAAATAAAACTGGATACAGCGTTTAAAGTGGGGCCCCGTTCATTCCTATGAAAGTTGCTCAGTGGGTCATGAAGTAAAAAAAAAGCTTGATTTCCGAGTATAAAATGACCTGGATCTTCCGGCAATCTTCCACAACCATTGGGCCAATAGAGCAAGCTCACTCGCATTTTCTTTAACTCCACCTCCCAATCATGGATGTATAAAGAGAACTGGATAAGGCATTGTAGGCGGGCTCCCGTTCATTCCTATGAGAATATCTCAGTGGTGCATGAGTGATAAAGTACCCGGATCATCCGGCGATCTTCCGCATCCATTGAGCCCATAGAGCAGGCGCAGTAATGTTTTCTTCAACTCCGCCTCCCAGCCCTCGGTCCAGCCTTGCTCTGGGTCGCATTTTACAACTTTTAGTACCTAATGATTTAAATAAGGGCTATTCAAGTGCTCGTACTGAGAAGTTGATTTACCGAAGAAAAAAAAATATCCGCTAAGTTACAGACATCTCTTTCCCAATTTAAGTCTTTGAGAAAAAGTATTTTTGGGACCAATTGCATCACGTGATGGACACAGAAGTTGTAGTACCACCGTTTGGCCACTATGTCAAATTTGCTTCAAAGCCCGTCGCTCTTCCTGGGGGCTTGGTGCTAGTTGGCCGGACAGTCTAACATTTGCAGTCTATCCGTCCTTACAGTTTTTCTGTTGTGTTTTTGCTTTTGTGTAAAACAACAAAAAAGACGCCATCCAAACTAGTAAAGAAATCCAAAGCTTGACAGACATGCCTTGCCTAGATACGGTTGCTACGTTTGGACAATAACTTTTTGGGGGAGGAATTTAGAAAACAGTCAATTGCAACAGAATGACAGTAACAGAGAGCAGGCAGGAACAAGGATACTGATGAACCATGCGGGTACCTTTCTCTTCTCACTGACGAAAAATGGCAACAACCGGCTCAACCTTCAACGCAACCACAGACGACTATGACTATAGCGATGTGTATGAAGATGAAATGTGCAACAAAACAAGCGTCATGCGGTTTGGGGCGATCTTCACTCTGGTGTTCTTGTCCATGGTGGTCATCCTCAGTCTGTTTGACAACATCCTGGTCATTGTGATTCTGGTCAAGTATGAGAAACTCAAATCCCTCACCAACGCTTTCATCCTGAACCTGGCTGTATCGGATCTCTTCTTCACCACAGGTCTGCCCTTCTGGGCCTACTATCACATGTATGGATGGACTTTTGGGGAATATGCGTGCAAACTAGTCAACTTTGTCTTCGACGTTGGTTTCTACAGCAGTGGTATCCGCCTCATCCTGATGACTGCTCACCGTTATGTCGCTGTCATGAACCCTCTGTCTGGCATTGTGTCCACCACAGGCTCCAAAAGTATCATAACGTGTGTGATCGTTTGGGCTGTGAGTATATTTGTCGCCAGTCCAGCCTTCGTCTTCACCAAAGTGGAGCAGAATTACTGTGGATATCCTAATTCTTACTGGCGCTTATGGGGAATCTACCAGCAGAATATTCTCTTCATATTGAGCTCAGCGGTGTTCATTTTTTGCTATTCTCAGATCATGTGCAGGTTGCTGCGTCCTACTGTCCAAAGAAGGAGGAGCAAAACTTTAAAACTCATTTTCACTCTCATGGTTGTTTTCTTCGTGGGCTGGGCACCTTACAATATAGTTATATTTCTAAAGTCATTGTACTCCTGGCCCGAACCGCCGGCTGACTCAAAGACTGTGGCTAAAATGTGTGAAACATCCGATCCACTGGATTACGCCCTTTACATTAGCCGTCTCTTTGCCTTTTCACACTGCTGCCTCAACCCTGTGTTTTATGTGTTTGTGGGGATTAAATTCAAAAACCACTTGAAGAAAATGCTGAAGGGCTGGGGCCACAGCGATACCGGCATCCGCAATAGACATAGCCGACTCACAATCACATCGATGACAAGTGGTGAAGAGTTCTCAGTGTAGTTGATAGAGAAGTGAAACCAGAACTTCCAGGTTCTATACCAGAGGAAAGAAAACCTAATTCCCATTGACATTATAATGGCACAAATAACAGAGGGGCCAGTGCCCCTGTAATATTAATCCTGGACCCTGCTCTGGCCCCCCTAACTGTGGCCAACATTTTTCACCCCACATTTATCCCCAGAGAGGAGAAATTGCAATTATTCATAGCTGTGATAAAATGTATGTTAGCTCTGAACGAGTATTATTGTGTTTATTGTTATATATGTAACGTTAGTCTTTTGGAGAACCAAACCTATGGGGGTGATAAATAGACTGCATTTATATCCCTTTTTTAGTCTTAGTGACCACTCAAAGCGCTTTACAAACATAGACTGTACACATTTTCTCAAAGATATATTATATATATTTACTCCCTGGATAGTAGTCAAACTACTAATAGTTCCTGACATAAACTCAGTCGACTCTTGCCAGTGGGAAAAAAGCTTAAAAGCATGCAGACGTGGCCAAGAGGGTCAGTTGTTGTTCAGACATCAGAATGAGGAAGAAATGTGATCTACTTGACTTTCTATTCGCCAACCACACTTTCTGGCACCAACAATCATTTCATGGTCAAACTGCCCATCCGTCTGTTGAATTTACAGAGAACTGTGCAAAAAACATCCAGTGAGTGGCAGCTCTGTGGGCGAAAATGCCTTGTTTATGAGAGAGGTCAGGGGAGAATAACCAGACTGGTTCAAGCTGACAGGAAGGCGACAGTAACTCAAATGAGCAATACATACTACCTAGTATAAGGTACACCTGATACACCAGCCACTGAGTGTATAAGAAGTATGTATTCTTTGTGATAAAAAGTGATATGCAATGTACAGTATTTCATCCATCAATTCATCCAAAGCTCACCTTTCCATCCAAACTGCACTATAATAAAACAACAATGAGCCTTGTATCTTTGTGTTAATGTGATTTTGAATGCATGCTGATAAATTGATTATACATTGCATTATAGATAATATAACTGTATGTGATTCACTTTGATTAACTGTGATTTACTTTATGTTTTCATATCAATCATTCAGATCAATTATTCTATATTTTCACCTTCAACATTTTCAGAAGTTGTGCAAGTGAAAATGAAAAAATATTTTCCTTTCATGAGTATTTTGCTTTTGATCATTTGGAATTTGTTATTGTATTGTGTTTATTAGCATTATTTCCATGCTTTACAATAAAACGAAAATGACTCAATTAAGTTCTGGAGTGTCTCTGTTTTGAGTAACCCTTACTGCTGTTTCTAGGTAATGTTATAAAAGCAGTACCACCCATGTTGCGTGAATTCAATTCTTTCTCAAACTTGAATACTGTTGCAGCATCTATGACTAAATGTGAAACAAAAAGAGGAACCATGACTTTGCTCTTATATATCACAAGTTTTCCTCCACAGTGCAATTCAACACAAGACGTTGTTCAGGGTAAGTTGCTTAAAATTTACTGTAATTGCTCTCCATATTTTAGGGTGACCTACTTAGTACTTAATTGTTGTCCATATTGAAATATTTTACAAGGGATTACTTTTTTTTTAAATCACATATTACTGAAGGGTTGTAGACATCTGCTTTGTCTTAATTACACTTTGCCAATTTTCCCAGGAAACCTACAATGGCGTACAACTCCACAGAGAGCGGCGGAAGTGTGACCGGCAGCGGTGAAGTGGAATATTTGTGTGATTGGGCGTATGAAACGTTTGAAACCATCAATGGTGCCTTCTTCATTTTGATCTTCATCTTCAGTGTCACAGGAAACTGTCTCCTCTTAGGTGTTCTCTTCGTCTACGAGAAACTGAAAAACGTCACAAATATATTTGTCCTGAACCTGGCCATCTCCAATTTAATCTTGACTGTCACACTTCCATTCTGGGCCGTCTACCATCTGCGCCACTGGGTCTTTGGCGAGTTCGCCTGCAAACTTATAACTGCGGCATTCATTGTTGGTTTGTACAGTAGCATCATTCTACTGACTGCCATGACTGTGGATCGTTTCATAAAAATGGTGCTGCACAACTGGCTGAGCAGCTCTGTGATGAGGCAGAGGGGTGCAATGGTTGCCTGTGCAGCTGCCTGGGTCATCAGCACTGCTGCATCTGTGAGTGATGCTATCAAAATGAAGGTGGAAACCTACGATGATGGTCTTCCCAGGTGTGAGGATCCCTCTAATAACATGGATATCAAGCTGGGGTATTATCTCCAAGTGTCACTGCTCTTCTTCCTCCCATTTGCTATCATTGTTTTCTGCTATTCTGCTATCCTCAAGACAGTGTTGCAGTCTTCAAACAGAAAAAGACACAGGACTGTTGTGGTGGTGTTATGTATTGTTGCAGCCTTCTTCATCTGTTGGGGACCTTACAATATTTTGCTTTTCATCATGTCTTTGTATGAACCCAAAGAATGTAATGCAAGGAAACGCGTGGTGATTGCCGATTATATTTGTCGTATACTTGCTTATTCACACTGCTGTATGAACCCTCTGCTGTATATGCTCTCACAAAAGATGCGAGGGCATCTTTTGGATATTTTACACTGTGAGAAGGCTAGGAGGAAGAACAGGGAGAGAGGCACAGGCCAAATCACTTCTGTTATTCAGAATGTAGCTGTTACAGCACCAAACTTTGCTGGTGTATTGGAGCTACACTGCAAGTAAACATTCACTCTTGAAATGAAACATCTGTAAATGTTTTTCTGTAATATAGTTTATATTAATTTAATTTTACCTAAGTTTGTATTTAAAACAGAAGGGGGTCTATTTTTATGTAATTATTGTATACATATGCCAAGTAAATGATGAATATGTGTAAAAAAAAATAAAAAAAAATAAAAAAATCTAAAGCATATCGATGTGTATGATAATGTGTGGGAATGCTTTCACTGCTGCACTTTCTCAGCCTTTACGAATGAACAATGCTGCTTCTGTAATACATTTGAAAAAATAAAGCGGGAGTCTCACAGTAAACAAAAAAAAAGCTGGCAGAACTCAAAATTGTAAAGTAACAAACTTCAGTAAAGTTTTAAGTTGGGCAATTAAACATAACATTTTAAGTTTTGCTTTTGAGTTTGCTCAACTTTCATTTCTCATTTCTGTTAACTCAACTCAAGTTGCAGTAACTTATAATTTCATATTGCAACAACTTTGAATCCTTACTTCCGTCAACTCAACTCAACTCAAGTTCCAGTAACTTATAATTTCATATTGTAACAACTTTGAATCCTTACTTCTGTTAACTCAACTCAAGTTGCAGTAACTTAAACCTGTACATAGTACCCACTTAATTTCAGTTGAGTTAATTTAGTGGAATAGGTTAGAGTAACTTCAAATTGTGCACTGCAACAGTTAAGGTAAGTCAAATATATAAATTAGGACCAATAACTACCCATCAAATGTATAAATAATTACAGATGCAACATCTACCTTCAAAATTTATTTTTTAATTCATTAAAACACAGTCTATCTAATCCATTGACTAACATGAAGCGCCTAAGTAGTGTTGTAACATTGAATACTAGCATGCAGCACTTAACTTGTGTTTTAACATTGTATACTAGTATGAATCACATCTTGAACACCATAATACAATGAGATAGCAGTGGTGTGGGAGTTGTGAGCATAGCAAGATAAAGTTAAAGGAAAAAGTCAGCACTTCGACAGTTAGACTACTAAAAAGAGTACATTCGTCTACGTAAGGGATAATGTACAGCGAGCCGGTCATTGTTGTGAAAGAAACGTTGAGCGGCATCGCCCTTAAGGGGATTCTTTCACAACAATGACCCGCTAGCTGTACATTATCTCGCTTATTACATGGCTACTTACTTGAGAAATCAATAATTTGACACAAACGATGTCAGAGTCTGACATCAGAGCTTCACCCATAGCAACGGTCTGCTATAAAGAAATAACAGACCGCAGAACGCCGTGATTAACCAATCAGAATCGAGTATTCAACAACGCCGTGTAATAAACCATGATAAAATACAAAACATAAGAAGATTCAGAGTTAGCACAAGAAGTAGCTCATGGGTTGAAATGGAACTCCAAACAGAACTTGTGTGATCCAGCACTTTCAATCTAATAAACAGGCAACAGGAACCTCTGCAATTCAAAACTGTCCCAGACCCAACTTTATCAGCTAACTCGGTGGATTCACTGAAGGAGTTTGTTTTTGAAGAATCGGACCGTTGCAGAGAGATCAGTTCCAAGTTCCATGAAAACTTTCTGAATGGTTTCGAATGTGTACCTCAGTTCTTTTGGGTACTGGAGGTTTAAAGCGTAGATCAGCCCAAAGAGGTAAGCAAAAGCCACTCGCATGTCAGGGAGATCCTGGAGGACGATGTCGTTTTCTTCTACAACAACAGCAACATTAATGACTGTTGCAGGAGCTGAACTGTCATCATCCTCCAACACAGTGAGGATGCCCACGATGAGGCCCTTCGTCTGCTCCTCTTCTGGGTCAGTGGCCTTGTGATGACAAACAGAAAATGACCAACGCATGAATAGTAAATCAAACTGAAAGACATTTGGCATTAAAAAACTAAAATGGGTCTATGTGGATCTCTTAGGGTTAAACATTTCCATATCATACCCCGCAACCAAAGATTTAACCCCCATATACATGAAACCATGAAACCATCAAGTAAACAAAATGGCAGAGAGGCAAAGGTTGAAGTCAAAGAGAGTCTATTTTTAATAACAGAATAATAATAAATATTTACATTTTCTACTAATAACCACTCACCAGACAGTTTCTGAACAGCTTCTCATGACTGTCACGGAGATACAAGGGGAGGCCCTTCAAGGCTGCAGTCTGTCGATGTGCTGTGATGTCAGATGTCTGAAACACAAAGGGTTGGGAGAAAAATTACACCAAGATGTAACTAACATGAAGAAAGCTGAGAACAAACATGGAAACATGTTTCCCAGTTTGTGTTAAAGCTGCATTTATTTATTTTATTTTTTTGCCCAATTAGGTGCAGGACTCAACAGACTGAAACAATCACAAACTTTATATATTATGGCCTTATAAGGTTGATTATGTGACAGCTGTCCTCTTCCACATCCAGCAAATACCTGTTGAATGAAAGTCTAAGATTTACTCCTTTTAACTCCTGATATGAATAGCTGGCTTTTTAGGTGTTAGATGTTCCACTTTCTTCACCACCTTGTCGCTATCTTTGTCTGTCCCTTAGGTAATGTACAGTGGGTTTATTCTGATGGTTTGTCACTATGAGCAACACCTTAAATTTGACCCAATGTTTATTTAAAAATATTGATTAGTGCAGCTTTATAAAAAGAAAAAAAAACACAATTCCTTGTTTTACATTTATTTCCATAATGTCCAGAATAATGAGATTATTAAGTCTAAAAATCCACCTCTTCATCCAGTCTGTTAAGGAGTTGATCCATCTCAGGCGGGAATGCTGTCAACCTAGCCCGATAGAGTTTAAGGAGCCTTGGAGTGTGCTGATTAATGGCTGCTCTGAAGTTGTCTATTAGGTCCTTGTTGGTGAGCCGAAGAAACTCTTCCCTGATCTGTTGAAGAACAACAAAACAGCAAACGTAAATGGCTAATACAAAGTCAATACAATTTCAACACCATCCTCATGTTAACATATGTATTTTATTAACCCTCATCCTGGGGACCCCAAGAAAAATCTACTGTAAGAAACAACCATCATAGCACCATGTTAACTTATGTCATCTCAAAACATTATTAGTGTAATTAATGTCATCTTAAGGATGACATTAATTACACTAATAATGTAGTCTGTGCCAAGACAGAGCACATAAGTCAATCTGGTCTTGATCAGGATAGGCTTTCACTTCAAAAACTGCCTAAGAAATCTTATCCAAAATGTCCATCTTCATGTCTCTGGTTACGCTGATACCTTTCTTGGTCTTTTCATATGCCTCATTGCCTTTGCGTAACTTCAATTCCACATCATAGGAAAAGGCAGGAATGGGAAAAGGTGAAGGCCGCTCTGATATACTTCACAGATAGTTCTTGCACTGCATTCATTTCAATTTGAAAGACAAAGGTGGCAATTTGCCGGAAATCAGCAAAGCAGGCAGTGGAAGAATAATTAATGATGTGGTTCATTTCGCTCAAACAGGTTCTGGCATATATAACATATCAACTTAATGTAATTGTAAACAGAAGACTGCTCTCTGGAATTGACAGTATTTTGACAAATTTAATACAATATTCTGTCCCATTCATTTCGAAAGTTACATTTTTTAGAATAGCTTATGCAAAGAGTCTTCACGGGGCTCTCCACTCCTCCACTCAGACCTCACAAGCAAACATGGAGGTGGCAGAGCCGAAATGGCGGTGGCTAGCCGCACTAACGTTGCTAACGGTGCTAACAGAGCTAATATAGCTAACAGAGCTAATATAGCTAATAGTGCTGACAGAGCTAATAGTGTTAACCGGAGGGGCGGAGGACGGGGACGGATGGACTTGACTGTGGCTGCTACGGGCGACGGGCATTTGGCCTTGACGGAGGTCTAAACTCTGCAAGTGGCCTTTAGTTCAAACAACAACACTAACATTACTCACCAACACCATCTAGAACAGTGGTCTCAAACTCAATTTACCTGGGGGCCGCTGGAGGCAGAGTCTGGGTGAGGCTGGGCCGCATCAGGTATTCCACAAAACCAATCTTCTCAAACGTCATTATTAACAGTTCTTTAACTTGAATGGGTTCTTCTGAACATGAACTGTCCTGAACATGAATGGAACATTGAAGAACATGAACGGTTCTTCTGAACATGGCCTCTATTGCGTCTCCCACTTTTCCTGAAATTGTCTGTGCTCGTCACCAACCTTTCTCTTCACTGCAGGCTTTGAAAAAGACATGATTGGGGCTGTGTGACAAAATATATATTCATTCCACTTGGTGTCACTCCGCAATAAAGTTGTGCCTGCTGTGTTTGTGTTGCTCTGCAATTACACCACCAAACCGCTAGTTGGCGGCGGCGTCTCTATGAGTTTCCTTCTTCTTCTTGTACTCCAAACAGAAACTGAGCGGAGTTGGAGCTAATAACTGTTGAACCATAGAACTTTTACTGACATTACTGCAACGCCGAAAAGAGAAAATATATCTGAGTCGATTTGTGTGAACAAACATTGAAAAGATGGAGGCAGAGAGAAGTTGAACTTTCTGTGGTTGTCCGGGGTCCTGGCCGCTCAGCATCGCTGAGAGACTGGACCAATCACAGCTGTTGCGGTCTGCGTCGCCGCGACGTGTAGTTACATTTCTGGAGAGGTGCACGTCAGGCTACGGCGTCGATTCAACGCAGAAGTATAAATCAAGCTTTAATCAAGCTTATGCGATGTTACACGGGCGCCGCCACAGTTGTTGTGAAATGTTTCTCTGCTTGTATCAAGCCCGACTGATTGCCCGCCCCCGGGAGCCATATACCCCGCTGTGATTGGTAGGTTTGTTAAGCTCGGGCTCGCGCAACAAAGGGACCTTCCACACACAAAGTGCCATTCACATAAAACTCGCGGGCCGCACTAACATTAAACTTTCATATCAAGGTGGGGGCCACAAAATATCGTCTTGCGGGCCGCAATTGGCCCGCGGGCCACGAGTTTGAGACCCCTGGTCTAGAATGACCACAATGTCCCGTTAGCATTAATAGCTTAACGGTTAGCGCAGTTTAGTCGTTGACATGTGGACGCATATAACTAGCTACTCCTGAAGCTGTAATACTGTAACCACACGTTGCCGTAACGTTACAAAACATTAATACAATTCAGACTAACCAGTCAGAAACATCGTTCTCCCTGTTTGAAAGCTTCTTGTCCATGCGAGCGTCGCTAGCATCAGCTAGTCGCTAGCTGTTGCTAACTAAGCTAACGTTACTAGTGTTTACGTTAACTGTTGTCATGGTAATATCTACCGTATCTGTTAATGTATCACACCATATAACTCTGAATACAAATATGACACAATTTCAACTATATCAAACGAAAAATAAGTTAAACTTACCTGTGTGGAGTCAGCCTGGAGCTCCATGAGACAGCTAGACTAGGGGGCGGAGCTCCTCAAGCGTCAACTCCTTTAGTTGTCTTTCCCTCCATTCACAACAAAGACACGCGAGTTACCTGAACTTTCGCCCCTTGTGTTGACTCGCAACCGACAGTCTGTGTTCACAACTGAGAGATATAAGTATTATGAACTCACTAAAGGGTTTTGACGCCAACTTAAAGTCTGGTTTGTTGGACTGACTTATGTTTTTGACTCAAATGTTAATAACGTATATTTCAAAGTCTTAACAACTTGAAACGCTTCTTTATGCCAACAAATACAAGTTAGAGTTTTTACAGTGTTTGGCTGATTTCACTTCTGTTTTCAACCAAATGCAGTGGAATTGCAAAGTAGGCTTGATATTAATTCTGCTTTTCTCTGGGAAAATTCCCAGTGAAAGTGAAACCATCTGGCAGTATTACATATATAAGACGCAAATATTACATTTACGGAGAAGAACTGTGAGCAGCACTTGGAGTGACACTGAGTGAATACCCAAGGTAACTTTTTTTTGGCATTTTATCTCTTTGAATTATGTTACAGCATATTTATTAATTTATTCATTTTGGGAAATTATTTATGTAAAAATTGAGCGGGAGAGCTTGAGAATTTGGAATAAAAATACAAAAATATGGGTCAAAATATGAGAATATTGAATGAAACTTGAGAATATGGATTCAAATTCAGAGAATATGGATTAAAACATAAAATAAAAGTCTGACAACAGTGAACAAAACTTGAGAATATTGAATGAAACTTGAGAATATGCTGAATAGACAAACATTGTGTGTGTGTATGTTAATGAAGTGTCTGCTGTGAACTAGCGTTAATTGACAAACATCAAATAGAGACGATGTTATCCAAGGTGATACAATATGAGCAATTTTATCCTTTATGTGACATTTTTATTTTGTCTATGTTTATATAATTAACTTATTCATTTTACTTTGTTAGCACTTTTTTTACACTCGTGAGCCAGATGTGACATAATTTTGTTCTGCTGTACACTTACCATGTGAATAGTATGAATGACAATAAAATTAATCTTGACTTGTAGAATATATGGAGTGCTACAGGAATGAGTCCTAAAACCTGGATATGAGTTAGCATTTTAGCACTTCTGGTTCCTTCGTCTGGAAGTCAATGAGTTTTTTGAATGGGTTTTTAGTTAGATGCCTGAAATAAGGTCTGTGGTTAACACAAGCGTAAGAGATTTTAACGTTTTGTTCTACGATATAAAATACATCAGTAAATATCCCACTCGTGAATTTTGAAGCCTTTACATGTCTTAAAAAAGGCATTTGCTAAGAAGTTGCTAAATGAGACTAACGTCATCATGGCAACTCAACCATCTTTACGGCCTTGTTGTGTATACTCGCGTTCATGCGACCGTGGTGTAGTTTGTTTATAGCTTATAGTTAGCTTTTTACTTCTGGCGATTGCATTTACGCTTCAAAAATCATAAAAGTGGTGTTCATTTATGAAGATTATCTTGCTGAACTCCCACTGGCTTTTTGTCGAGGGAACCCAGGTCGGCCTACAAAAATACGTCATCCCTCGAGCGCTCTATTGTCATGAGTTTCATTTGCTGATGCCAATTCAAAAATTTGCAAAATCCTCCACTTCCTTAAACACGCTGGGGGTTGGAGAAATTGAAACTGTTTTTCGATTAAAGCATTGCCCCGTTTTTGTATAATATTTATATTATTTATCATATTGTTAAGCACCGGCCAGTCAATATCTTGTGACTTTTATTCCATATCCTCTGTCTCCCAAAACAAATGTCCATGAATAAAGGCTTAATACTTAATAACATGTACAGGATATTTATCTATTACTTAATTTATTCATAAAGAGTTGTGCACTAATGTAAAATGTATTCTGATTCTAAAAAGCACTGTAAGGAATGAACATCATCTCCTCATTTCTTTATCAGAGCTACTGTCCCCTCCTCACAAGACGTCAACAATGGACCTCCTTTACAGTGACTACAATGACAGTGTCTTTTATGACGACTATTCTACGCACAATGACAGTGAAATCTTCTCAGAGATAGTACCAGCATTGGATCTCTTCTCCGCTGTGTGCTTAATCCTCATCTTCTGCATCAGCATACTTGGAAACAGCTTCCTCCTGTGGGCTCTTCTGAGGGAACGAGCTTGGAAGACCACATCTCACATCTTGCTTCTGCAACTCACAATATCTTACCTTTGCTTCACTGCGACCCTTTCGTTTATTGCCTACGACCTTCTCCATGGCTGGATCTTTGGGGACTGGGTCTGTAGAGTCGTAAATGGGGCTTATATTCTGGGGATGAACAGCTACGTGTTGATCCTCACCGCCATGACGTTACATCGTTATGTTGCCGTGGTCCGTGCTTCGTGTCTGTCTACACCGGCCACCAAAACACTCTGTCTCATCATGGCTAGCTTTGTGATATGGCTGGTATGTGCTGCTGTAAGCATTAAGGTATCAGTGAATAGTGAGGTCAGGGGCTGGCACGAATTCATTGAAAACATATGTGTACATTATTCACTGTTTGATCCACTCCTTGAGAATTACGTGCAGATTGGCCTTTTCTTTCTCATACCCTTCATTATCATTACATTCTGCTGTGTCCACATGTGGATAACTATCAAGCAGGGCAGGATGAACAGACATCGCGAGCCTACAAGATTGATTTTAGGGTTAATTGTTGTTTTTTTCCTTTCTTTGGCACCATACAATATCATAGAGTTTATAATGTCCTTGATGACATTCCGTGTTCTGGAAAACGCAGTTCTGTACCGTGCAATGTCAATCATTGAAACACTACTTTACTTACACTGCTGCCTGAACCCGCTGATCCATATATTTGGAGCACAAAGGTTTAGGAGGCACCTCCCGATGCCATGTGCCACTTCATCCCAGAGAAGAAATAGGAGTCAGAGACTCAGTTCAATGGCAGTCATCCCTCCACATGACCAAACACCTCTGTGACCAACAACCAAATATCTGTCTTGCTACATTTTAAGATTATGAATTTCTAATATACCATACTTAGCCATACAGTATGGTTAGATGTAATTACTCACAAGTCATGACTGTTTGCTAAGCCCCGTCCCCCTTAGTTACTGTTGCTACGCCAAGCTTTCTGTTCTGGCATGGCAGTTTACGATAAATTCTCTGTAATTTTTAAAACAATGGACCCCCTTCATTTCAATGGTAGACAAAAGTCAGTTATTAATATTGTTGTAATTTTTAACTGCAGACTGTTGATACGCTCGATTTTTCTGTCAGTTATTAGGCTGAACTTTCAACCGGATGTTGTGACGTTATTGGACAGAAAGAGTGAAGCAAGTAAAATAGTCTTTGGGACAGATTGTAAAGCTCTGGCCAGCCCTGCACTAAAATAATACTTCTTGATAACTTCTCCTCTATATATGTACCCTAGACTGATATTTACGGAAGAAAGAAAAGATATCTGCCGACTGTGATTGGCTGTTCCTCGTCACATTTTTCACCCCACATTTATCCCCAGAGAGGAGAAATTGCAATCATTCATAGCTGTGATAAAACGTATGTTAGCTCTGAACGAGTATTATTGTGTTTATTGTTATATATGTAACGTTAGTCTTTTGGAGAACCAAACCTATGGGGGTGATAAATAGACTGCATTTATATCCCTTTTTTAGTCTTAGTGACCACTCAAAGCGCTTTACAAACATAGACTGTACACATTTTCTCAAAGATATATTATATATATTTACTCCCTGGATAGTAGTCAAACTACTAATAGTTCCTGACATAAACTCAGTCGACTCTTGCCAGTGGGAAAAAAAGCTTAAAAGCATGCAGACGTGGCCAAGAGGGTCAGTTGTTGTTCAGACATCAGAATGAGGAAGAAATGTGATCTACTTTTACTTTCTATTCGCCAACCACACTTTCTGGCACCAACAATCATTTCATGGTCAAACTGCCCATCCGTCTGTTGAATTTACAGAGAACTGTGCAAAAAACATCCAGTGAGTGGCAGCTCTGTGGGCGAAAACGCCTTGTTTATGAGAGAGGTCAGGGGAGAATAACCAGACTGGTTCAAGCTGACAGGAAGGCGACAGTACCTCAAATGACCAATACATACTACCTAGTATAAGGTACACCTGATACACCAGCCACTGAGTGTATAAGAAGTATGTATTCTTTGTGATAAAAGGTGATATGCAATGTACAGTATTTCATCCATCAATTCATCCAATGCTCACCTTTCCATCCAAACTGTACTATAATAAAACAATAATGAGCCTTGTATCTTTGTGTTAATGTGATTTTCAATGCATGCTGATAAATTGATTATACATTGCATTATAGATAATATAACTGTATGTGATTCACTTTGATTAACTGTGATTTACTTTATGTTTTCATATCAATCATTCAGATCAATTATTCTATATTTTCACCTTCAACATTTTCAGAAGTTGTGCAAGTGAAAATGAAAAAATATTTTCCTTTCATGAGTATTTTGCTTTTGATCATTTGGAATTTGTTATTGTATCGTGTTTATTAGCATTATTTCCATGCTTTACAATAAAACGAAAATGACTCAATTTAAGTTCTGGAGTGTCTCTGTTTTGAGTAACCCTTACTGCTGTTTCTGGGTAATGTTATAAAAGCAGTACCACCCATGTTGCGGGAATTCAATTGTTTTTCAAACTTGAATTTGCAGCATCTATGACTGAATGTGAAACAAAAAGAGGAACCATCACTTTGCTCTTATACAGTATATCACAAGTTTTCCTCCACAGTGCAATTCAACACAAGACGTTGTTCAGGGTAAGTTGCTTAAAATTTACTGTAATTGCTCTCCATATTTTAGGGTGACCTACTTAGTACTAAAATAAAAGTCTGACAACAGTGAACAAAACTTGAGAATATTGAATGAAACTTGAGAATATGCTGAATAGACAAACATTGTGTGTGTGTATGTTAATGAAGTGTCTGCTGTGAATTAGCGTTAATTGACAAACATCAAATATAGACAACGTTATCCAAGGTGATACAATATAAGCAATTTTATCCTTTATGTGACATTTTTATTTTGTCTATGTTTATATAATTAACTTATTCATTTTACTTTGTTAGCACTTTTTTTACACTCGTGAGCCAGATGTGACATAATTTTGTTCTGCTGTACACTTACCATGTGAATAGTATGAATGACAATAACATTAATCTTGACTTGTAGAATATATGGAGTGCTACAGGAATGAGTCCTAAAACCTGGATATGAGTTAGCATTTTAGCACTTCTGGTTCCTTCGTCTGGAAGTCAATGAGTTTTTTGAATGGGTTTTTAGTGAGATGCCTGAAATAAGGTCTGTGGTTAACACAAGCGTAAGAGATTTTAACGTTTTGTTCTTCGATATAAAATACATCAGTAAATATCCCACTCATGAATTTTGAAGCCTTTACATCTCTTAAAAAAGGCGGTTGCTAAGAAGTTGCTAAATGAGACTAATGTCATCATGGCAACTCAACCATCTTTACGGCCTTGTTGTGTATACTCGCGTTCATGCGCCCGTGGTGTAGTTTGTTTATAGCTTATAGTTAGCTTTTTACTTCTGGCGATTGCATTTACGCTTATAAAAAATCATAAAAGTGGTGTTCATTTATGAAGATTATCTTGCTGAACTCCCACTGGCTTTTTGCCGAGGGAACCCAGGTCGGCCTACAAAATACGTCATCCCTCGAGCGCTCTATTGTCATGAGTTTCATTTGCTGATGCCAATTCAAAAATTGGCAAAATCCTCCACTTCCTTAAACACGCTGGAGGTTGGAAAAATTGAAACTGTTTTTCAATTAAAGCATTGCCCCGTTTTTGTATAATATTTATATTATTTATCATATTGTTAAGCACCGGCCAGTCAATATCTTGTGACTTTTATTCCATATCCTCTGTCTCCCAAAAAAAATGTCCATGAATAAAGGCTTAATACTTAATAACATGTACAGGATATTTATGTATTAATTAATTTATTCATAAAGAGTTGTGCACAAATGTAAAATGTATTCTGATTCTAAAAAGCATTGTAAGGAATGAACATCATCTCCTCATTTCTTTATCAGAGCTACTGTCACCTCCTCACAAGACGTCAACAATGGACCTCCTTTACAGTGGCTACAATTACAGTGTCTTCTATGACGACTATATTGCGGACTATGACAGTGAAATCTTCTCAGAGATAGAACCAGCATTTCATCTCTTCTCTGCTGTGTGCTTAATCCTCATCTTCTGCATCAGCATACTTGGAAACAGCTTCCTCCTGTGGGCTCTTCTGAGGGAACGGGTTTGGAAGACCACATCTCACATCTTGCTTCTGCAACTCACAATATCTGACCTTTGCTTCACTGTGACCCTTCCGTTTTTTGCCTACGAATTTCTCCATGGCTGGATCTTTGGGGACTGGGTCTGTAGAGTCGTAAATGGGGCTTATATTCTGGGGATGAACAGCTACGTGTTGATCCTCACCGCCATGATGTTTCATCGTTATGTTGCCGTGGTCCGTGCTTCGTGTCTGTCTACACCGGCCACCAAAACACTCTGTCTCATCATGGCTAGCTTTGTGATATGGCTGGTATGTGCTGCTGTAAGCATTAAGGTATCAGTGAATAGTGAGGTCACGGGCTGGCACGAATTCATTGAAAAAACATGTGTACATTATTCACTGTTTGATCCACTTGAGCTTTACGTGCAGATTGACCTTTTCTTTCTCATACCCTTCATTATCATTACATTCTGCTGTGTCCACATGTGGGTAACTATCAAACAGGGCAGGATGAACAGACATCGCGAGCCTACAAGATTGATTTTAGGGTTAATTGTTGTTTTTTTCCTTTCTTTGGCACCATACAATATCTTAGCCTTTATAATGTCCTTGATGACATTCGGTGTTCTGGAAAACGCAGCTCTGTACCGTGCAAAGTTCATCTTTGTCACACTACTTTTCTTACACTGCTGCCTGAACCCGCTGATTCATATATTTGGAGCACAAAGGTTTAGGAGGCACCTCCCGATGCCATGTGCCACTTCATCCCAGAGAAGAAATGGGAGTCAGAGACTCAGTTCAATGGCAATCATCCCTCCACATGACCAAACACCTCTGTGACCAACAACCAAATATCTGCCTGGCTACATTTTAAGATTATGAATTTCTAATATACCATACTTAGCCATACAGTATGGTTAGATGTAATTACTCACGAGTCATGACTGTTTGCTAAGCCCCGTCCCCCTTAGTTACTGTTGCTACGCCAAGCTTTCTGTTCTGGCATGGCAGTTTACGATAAATTCTCCGTAATTTTTAAAACAATGGACCCTTCATTTCAATGGTAGACAAAAGTCAGTTATTAATATTGTTCTCATTTTTAACTGCAGACTGTTGATACGCTCGATTTGTCTGTCAGTTATTAGGCTGACCTCTCAACCGGATGTTGTGACGTTCTTGGACAGAAAGAGTGAAGCAAGTAAAATAGTCTTTGGGACAGGTTGTAAAGCTCTGGCCAGCCCTGCACTAAAATAATACTTCTTGATACCTTCTCCTCTATATATGTACCCTAGACTGATATTTACGGAACAAAGAAAAGATATCTGCCGACTGTGATTGGCTGTTCCTCGTCACATGACATGCGGTGCGCGCTGCAGCTATTTAACTATTTTTATCTCGGAAGCAGGCGTCAAGGCCTAAAAAATACAGGCGCTTGGGAATGCCGTGTGTCTGTCTTGACAACAATGGATTTGAGGGCGCAAAAAAAACGCATCACAGTCCCTAATCCTAGAATTTGATAGGCCTATAACAGTGTTATTTCATGTTGTTTGGCTGCTGAGTTTATAGTCAGTAGCCTAATTTTCAAACAGCATGTTTTCACTTTTAGCGTTACAAGAGAAAAAGCTTTCAACGATATGATGCTATTTGGCAAACGTAATGCTACCTCAGGTAGGCTAACGTCGGCTGCGGTTGCTGGAGTGTAAATTTCCCTAAATCCATTAAACAGCAGGACAGCTAATGTTAGCCTAAACTCTGATAGCATTAATCTGTAAACAATGGATGTATAAAGAGAACTGGATACAGCGTTTAAAGTGGGGCCCCGTTCATTCCTATGAAAGTTGCTCAGTGGCTCATGAAGTAAAAAAAAAACTTGATTTCCGAGTATAAAATTATACCCGGGTCTTTCGTCAATCTTCCACAACCAGTCTATCCGTCCTTAGAGTTTTTCTGTTGTGTTTTTGCTTTTGTGTAAAACAACAAAAAAGACGCCATTCAAACATGTAAAGAAATCCAAAGCTTGACAGACATGCCTTGCCTAGATACGGCTGCTACGATTGGACAATCACTTTTTGGGGGAGGAATTTAGCAAACAGTCAATTGCAACAGAATGACAGTAACAGAGAGCAGGCAGGAACAAGGATACTGATGAACCATGCGGGGGAGTGAACTCCTCTTGTAGCCTAGACTGTGTTGTTTTTCGAAAAACAACACAGTCAGCAGGAAATCAGAGGAGGTTATTGCAATATTGGCTTGTAAGAAAGAGGAAGTTGAGTGGCTGGATTCGATCAAAAAAATGCTGAGACTTGAAAAATGAAGCATTTAGGAAACATAACTAAAGTAACTGTGTTCTTCTCGCTTAAATCAACACCTAAGATCACGTTATGATGATTTTACTGCACTGAACAAATCAACCCACAAGATGGCAACAAAAATAAACAATATGATTTTGTTAATATTCATTTTAAATCTCATGCTTTGATGTCAGTGTGATCATAGTTGATGTTTTACATACAGGATGGACAATTTCACTTGTAATGGCATGTAACTGATTGATATCATGCATACTGTATACAATATCTTTTAAAGTGCAAAATTTAATTCAAGTATGATTTGAGCTATTTCAATGCACAATCAAACAACATTTATATCTAACATTACTGTATGCTGTTAATGTTTCATGTTTGATTATGTTGTTGGTAAAAACAAGTCTGTGTTTTACATTTTGATCTATCAGACTCAAGATGCTTATTGTTCATTATTAATTTATGTAAATATACAATACATGTGTGTGTGTTTCTGTGGCCAAAAATGAAAGATCAGGCCTTCAAAAGTGAAATAAATGTATTCCCAGCACAATCTTTTTGCTTACAAAGTGTATGTCAAACAGTATTACCTCACCATCAGATGTTATATTTCTGTCCACACCTGTTTAGTCTCTGTCTTCATTATGTGCAAGCACCAATTAACCAGGCAATGTTCCTTGTGCACCCACTTTAACTGCAGATAAAGCAATTCTGAATCTGGGTAATTTATTCCCTCTTCTTCTTCTTTTTTGTTTTACACATCAGCCTGGCCAATATGTTAGGGAAGTATTTCTCTCTGGGGTGACCTTGTCTATGTGACGCAGAATAAACAAATTAGCTCTCAGCAGCAGGATCAATAAAATAAAAGCAGACTGCATATTTGTGATTAAAATCACAGCCAGTCAAGTATGTCTAACTCAACAGTCCAGGTGCTTTTGGTTGCTTTTCTTTAAAATTATGTGCGCCAGAAATTCCAACGGTTTAAGTAATTTAGCTGTATTATTTCGGTAATTAAAACATTTCAAAAGCATTTTTTCGTTCCTCTTCTGTGGTCCAAATCTTTTAACTCTATTATATATTATGTGTTTCCTTAGAGCCCTGTCAGTGTACTTGAACATGGTTGAGTAGCGCGGCCCTGATGGCTCCACGGGGGGTCCAGAGAAGAGTGTATAGGGACAGCTCAGTGGGCCACTGTAACAGCACTCATATCTGTCTCTGGGGGTAGATTAAGCTTAATTAACTAAACCATCCAGCACGCTTGGATGAATGGATACAAGTCAAGGGCAGAGCAGTCACGGGTGTGCTCACACATTCTCTGGCAGGCACTGGGAGAGCGTTTTGTGCCGAATACTATCTGTTTGTGTAATAGTATCCACAAATTGGAAACTGTAGTTATAATAAAGTTGTGTGTACAAGTCAACAATAATGATGACCTGTATTTTAGTCTGTAATGTGTCTTTATGCAGTCAAAATACCAGTGACCTCTGAATAGAGAATATTCAAACCTGCATTGCACTATATAATGCAGTTTTGGGTACATCCATCCCACAATCTTGCATATGTTGTTATCAGGCCATTAAAGCAACCCACTCTAATCAGTGGGCTACTTTGGATCTGAAAAGTGAAGTCAATGCGAAAGTGCCTTAAACTTCCATTTTCTCTCATAACCTCAACTCCTCTGGTTGCAAAAAATGTCTTATTCAACTTAGCTACACCCTTTTGTGTCACTTCTGGTTGCAAAAAAACAAGATGACAACTGACGTTACGATGACTACGTCCACTTCTTATATAGTCTATGGCTCTAACATGTTACATTACATTTTTAACACAAACAAAAAGGCTTCTTAAGGTTTAGGCAACAAAACTAAAAAAAATGTAGGTTCAGGAAACTTAACCACTTAGTTAAGTTTTGGGGAAAAAAATCATGTTTTGACTTAAAATAACATTTCACAAGTGAAAGCAAAACTTAACGCTTGTGAATTCAAAGACATCAATCTATCGCCCACGACCTCCACCCCACATGGAGTTTCAACACGTCCTCATCTCAACTCATCACATACTGACACGTTGTCAGACCCCTCGGCGTCACTTTTCGGTGACGCAAACCAACACATTTTCACTCCCAACTCGTCAAATACCGCCGCTTGATCAGTACACCTCGGCATCGGAGACCGACGCACGGGGTACCCCTCTTGTGTTACTTTTGGACGGACTAGTGACGGCATGTCAATATACTCTCCTTACATGCATAGTGTCCTTTCAAAATAAACTTCTGTTTTCATAGGACGTTAGGTTTAGGCAACACAACCACTTAGGCAGGGTTAGGAAACGGTCGTGGTTGATGTTAATATTAAAGTTGCTAGCGACTCACGTGGCTCATGGGACTGATGACTGACGTGACAAAATAAGTCAACGTTACTTTTAGTTTCACACAGGACACGAACCCCAGTCTCCTGGTTGAAAGTCTTGTGTGTGTTTGACCCATCCAACACCCCTCCCGCTTGCCCTGTGTGGACTCTCATGCTATTAATACTACGTCATTTGCTCTGACCGTCGAATAACGCCGCGGATGGGTTGACATTGGAGTTAGTTGAAAGCCTGGTGATCACATACTGTTGCTAAAGGGTGCCTCCATGTGTCGGTTTCTGACGCCGAGGTTCACTTACCAGATTGCGGTATTTGGCGAGTTGGGAGTGAGAACGGGTTTACTTTGTGGTCATTAGGGTGACCTAGTTAGACCAACTAATGTTATATTTCATAATAACTCTACAGTTCGTTGATTGAGCTAATTTATTTTGTGCCCAGAGACAGTGCCTTTAACAAGTTCACTACCGTCGTTAGCTAACGCTAGCTAAGCAGTGTTAACTTAGCTGACGTTACTTGTTTCATCACGTCAGGCTATTGTTAGGCAGCTGAGAACGGCTGAGGCTCCTATTGTTGTCAAAAGTAACGTTATATAGAAACTAAAGGTAAAAGTAAAACATTTTACACATCTTGTATAACTTGCATTCAAAAGCGCACGTATTGTAGGGAGACGCCACCGCAGTAACGGCGACTTGTTTGCTTCTGGTACTTCCTGACTTCCACTTCTGCTCTTGTCTTAATTACTATGGTCATTAGAGGTTGCTGTTGTGTTCTTTTATTCCTTCTTTTAATGATCTACCATAGGAATAGATGATAAAACCTACTTTTGGGTGTGGTAGGCCCCTATTGACCCACATCTATGGTGCTTATAGCGACCGATAACGCCTATTTAATAGCCTGACAACAGTTTCATGTTCGCATCAGCATTTCTGAGATGGAATATACCAAGCCTCTGTTAGATCCCATCTTACCTTGCTGTGGAGTGTCAGCTGTTGGGAAAAGGACTAAAAATTAGTTTTTCCGATTTTTGTTTTTAATATGCAAATAAAACAATATGCAGAAAGTTTATTGTAAGAATTAATAACATCAAAAACCACAGAGAAAAAAAAAAAGCCATACAGAAAAAAACACACCCCACGGAGCTCAAAGACAATCTAAGGCATCCCATTTCATATCTTCGAGTCAGTACAATCTCTTTCCCCGGATCATTTTCTTAGCAAATGATGTTGTTGTTCCATCCTGTTTTTAGCCACAAGCTAAACAGCTGTTGTTGTTTTCTTATGTAGTCTCTGCTACTAGCCCTCCCTGGCCCCAAAGTTCACTCCCTGCTCTTCTTTTCTCCAGGGCACCTCGCCCTCCTTTTTCACATTGATATCTCCCCTTTAATTCCAGTTATCTGTAACGATAATTACTCCAACCATATGTGAATTTAATTGATGCCTTGCAAATGTGTAAATGTGCGTGTATTTTGTGCATATTGCTAATAAAGCCTTATTGCCTGTTAATCTGGACTGTCAGGGAAATGCGTGCAAATCGATTAAGTGTGTCAGCCTTATCATTACAAACAACTGTTTTAGTGAACAAATATAGATGACTTAATCCTCGTATGACGTACACTGGCATGTATGACATTTCGCTAATGCACCTCATCCTGATTGAATTTGTCATGGGAATAAAATGTTTTAAAAAAGGATTAGATTCACTGTTTAACACACACCTGAACAAACACATCTTAATGCGCGATTGTGAATCCAGGAGGGTGACATGTTTTGGAGTACATTCTTAAAAAAATGTTAATTTGAAAGATGATAGATACAAAAAAATAACACCTCTCATGCTGCATCTTGGCCTTTATTCTGCCACTGCAGTGTTACATTTCCCCACTAGAGGGTACATGGGTATTGGCATTATGCTGTTTGTTTCATTATTATTGGGCCACATTATTGATTACAATCTGCAGCCACAAAGAATTAAGACTCTCTCATAGACTTATAGATAAGATAATTAGTCTCTACAAAAGAGCTGAAGAGCTGTTTGTCATGTTTGTTTGGTTTCTTTTGAGTCAGCAACTTTTTTTGGCTGCGTGTGTTGTTCACCACAAAGAACAAATGCAGCCTGTCTCTGTGTATCCCACACCATCATATCTCTATATTTTAGGGTCATCCTCCTCTTCTTACCTGCTGTTGTCAGATAGAAAAACACAGTGATTAACTACCATGGAGACTTAATTAACAAATCAAACATCTGGATATTCAGACTAAACCTACTGCAAAGGCTTAGCTGCCTCTTGTAAGACTGGCCATTTGATGTTTCAAACAGTGCGTCCTGATGTTTCTTGCTAAATTTTTCCCATCTGGCTTATTTTGTATCTTCACTTTTTTTTTTCTACAGCATTTCTTGTTTTGAAACTTTCACTTTTAACGTTGCTTGTATTTCTTCTATATTTTTTTATTACTTTGAGGACAATGATTAGAGAAGGACTGTTGTCGAGGACAAGGCCCTTGAGACAACATCATGTAACATACATTACACTAGAAACACGACATGAGAATATACCTGACATTTATTGTCCAAGAATTATACATAAGGCCTCCAATGAGCAGATATAGCTGAATTCCCATTATATTTTATTTAATTCTATAATGTTTTACCCTCACTTCAGATGTTATGTTTCTGTCCACATTTGTCAGGGAATAACATAACATACATTGATGCAAAGGTGTAGGTTATTGAGAAGTCATTGTGAAGGGTCAAATCACGTAAATTGATTAATTGTGACAATTTAAATTTTCACAATAAAGGGCTACATGATGAAATATATAATAAAATAAAAAAGATACTACTTTAACAGCAAGTATGGAAAGAGTGGAAACATTGTGGGATATATAACACAATAACACCAGTAACAATCCTGAAACACGGATAAATGTGTTGCTTCAGTGCATTCTTGCAGGCTTAGCCTAATGCCCAATTTAAATTTTTACAATAAAGATCTACCTACCTGTACATGATAAAAATAATCAGCAAAAATAAAATAGATAAAAAAAAGAAGCAACCCATATTTAGTTTGAGCAAAAAGACATAAACTCTATGTAAACTTTCTGACTGTCACAGTAAAAGACAAATGGATAAAAAAATAACTATTGATAAGCAATATAACTAAATTTGACTACAAGACACATCATCACTCATGGCTTAAGCCCAGTTGAAAGAACTTTTACCCTCTGAGACCCACAATAGACCCATTCTTGTCTTTTTTAGGGGGGTACAGGGGGACTTTAGGGGGAGATAGCAGGTCAACAGTAGATGTCACATAGAAGTGGTGTACTTCATCTGAAAGCTGAGAACCTGACACCAGCACTGTGTGTCAAGTTATTCTAGTCATAAATCAGATATAAACATGAATTAATTAATTAATCTAAATTAATTGTGAGAGTGTATAAGGGTTTAGAACATTATGATAGTATATGGTGGCCATCCCCATGCTCTATTATGTCTCATGAGTTGTTGTATGCATTTTTGAGTTGATACCTTTTATTTCACAGATTTGGTGCTAAATTGAACCATTTTTTACCACTCAAGAATTGATAAAAATGATCAATAACCCCTCCAATTACCACATTAAGACATCGAGACCTTGAGGAATACCATAGAAAAAAACATGCTGGGATTTGATATAAAAAAACTTTTGACATTTGGAAGTTTCTGCAAGAATTGCATCTTTTTGCCGATTAGATGGCGAGCACCTCTGTTCTGGAAACAGCTCAGAAACCCCGTTATTGTTAATCTACCTAGAAAAACCAGCCATCCTCTGAATGCTCTAGGTCTCTAGTTTGTGGCTATAACGTTTCATGATGCTGTGATTATCATAGAGGTCACAGCAGGTAATTTTATACAGTGAGGTCAAATAAAAAAAAAAAATAGTCTCACTATATGAAATGGCTACTATTGGGCCATCATCACACATGAATATAATTGGGCTCATTGGATCCACAAGCTATTTAGCCTCCGTCCCGACAAAAATGACATGGTTCGTACCAATGGATTACTTAGGATTCCTTTTTTAGTTTTAGATAATACCAGTATCTTCACTATAGCTCTAAAACTGAGCCTGCTACATCCTCTGAAACACAGAATAGCAATCCCGTGGGTTTCAGGGGGTTAAGAGCAAGAGTGGAAACATTGTGGAACATAAAACACAGTAACACCAGCAACGATCCTGAAACACTGATAATAAAGAGACCTGCGTTGCCCCGGTATGCTTGCAGGTTTAGCTTCATGTCCACTGTTTTGCCTTTATTTCAAATTAGTATTAAGATTAAGATTAACATATCAATCCTCTAAATGTGTTTTAAAGAGCAGATGAGAATTAACAGGATCATTTTAGCCCGATAACATTTTATCATGAATTAGTTAAGCCACGTAACAAGATAACATAAAATAACATGACGGAACATAACGTGACATTATGTATGGGAATATAACTTAAATTTATGTGTACAATTACAGATTAGGCCATTAATATAGTGAAACAGCTGTACCGTATTCCCAGGACATTTACGTATTCGTTCATTTAGCTCATAAAACTGTATATCAAAGAGTGTAACCTTGACATCAGATGTTATATTTCTGTCCACATCCTAACATAACCTCACATCATATAACATCATAAAACAGCACATATAGTTTTTAGTCCAAAGTGCTTTGCAGGACTGTGAATGAAAACATTTTTAGCTTGGATGGTCCCGATGAGAACTGGACCTCCAGACCTGGCACTGACTCCTCAACGCTCTACCCACTGAGCTAATATCCTACAGCCCGTGCTTTTTGGCTTACCCTTCCTTATCCTCAGGCTGCACCAGCTGCCGTCTACCTCCGACCACACTCCACGCCCCCTGATATGTTGTCCTCTACCTGCTTCGTCCCTCCTCCTCCTCCTCATTTGTAGGTGTTCTATTCCCCCCTTTTTGGCCGCAACTTTCCAAAAGGTGAACAGAAGTGATTTTCAATAGCACCGTGCATGACTAATGGTGGAAACATGTTAAAATCATCGCAGAAATGTCCTTGGGAAGACAAATGAATTTTCAGCAGAATAATTAACTTAATTAACAAATTTGCATGCATATTCATCAGGGCCATTGAAGTCTTTCCAGCTCAGCTTGATGAACGTTGCTGTGTAATAACCAGCTCATTTACATTCTGCCATCCACTGCCATTTGTGTGGATTACTGAGAAAAGGCGAAGTGTGTGTGTGTGTGTGTGTGTGTGGGTGTGCATGATGCTAGGACATTGTATGTGCAGACACTTTTCTTTTTCCCTTAACATGTCACAGAGAAAGCCTGATGAATTGATTTGAGATCCTGTTTTGTTGGATATACACCCCAATATTGGACACAGCTGCCACACACACACACACACACACACACACACTGATGTAGAGGAAGCATTCATATGCACATATTCATGCACACATACCTTGCGTTAATGTGACCGTGTGTGCTCTACACCCATATCTCCTTGCACCAACCCCCCTCTCTCTCCCCTCACCCCCCTTCTCTCTGGTGGGCAGTTCTTGGCACCGATCCTGAGTCGTAAACCCTCCTGGGTTGCCAGACTGTGCGTTGTTAAAAACGTGAGGCCCTCCGTACCCCCTCCCCGTCTCTGCAGGGCAATCTTTAAAGGCAGCAAGGTGTGACGGCACAGACTGGCAGCTTGGCAGCCATGCCCGAGGATACCAGCGCTCCGTCAGCCGTGAACGGGCACCATCACATGGGCTCGCCTAACTAATACGCTCGCCGTACATGTGCCTTTCTCATGCCTCATCTGTGCCAGTCAGAGACAAAGGAATTCATTAAGAAATTTCACATGGCGTTGTTTTGTGATTTCGCCGGGATATGGTTAATTGGGAATTTCACACAAAGCTAAGGTAACTGAGGGAGAGATTATCTAAATGAGTTTGGAAAAAGTTAATTACACTCACTTGGCTGTTTGTGCCCTTGATCTGGTTGGGCACGGAACAACAGGAAAACTTATTTTACGGAGGCTTGTGCTGGATATTTCTCTAACAATGTGTTTCTCATTCTCATCATAGAGTTTTCCTCCAATGTAGGTGTTAGAAAGAGACACGTCCCAGCAGGTTACTCACCAGCCTGTCAGAAAACTGCTGCACCAGTATCATACGAACATAAAAAGGAATGCAAAGCAAATGCTTTTTTTGCACCTTTAACATAACCAATATGGTGCGCTGTCCTGAGATTTAGCAATTATCACATTTATTGAAGAAAAACAGGCATTAAAAAAAAAAAAAAAAGCATTACCTGACACATAAAAAACTTGTGATATTGAGCATACTTTCTTCCCTTTGCCTCTGTGATACTTTCTCCTACGCTTTTTCTGCAGACATATGTTTGACACTTGAAGCTGTTATCATAGCTGGAAGTGTGAAAGAGAATTGTTGCAGTAATATGCCGCTCTCGAGTGTTGTGACAGGAAAATGCTTTTCTGATACAGAATTGGCATTTTCAAGTCTCGTCTGACGCGTGAACAGTGTTCGTCTTTCATACTGATAACAACGAAGCCAAGTTTGCAAATTAATTTCTCCAGAAAGGCTTTGATAGAATAAGTTGTGCGATCAAATAGTTTCCACTCTTAATAGAAGACATTTTTATTGACATGTTTTAGTCATAAAAGGAAATGTTGTTTATTGCGTCGTCTGACCCTCTTTGTTTTGAAGCTTCCACTGAAGCACGACGAATACAAAACACAAATGGACCATTAAACTGACCTTCAAACTGGGCCCTATGAAAATCAAATGGCTGTCACCACACTGACGGGGAAATGTACACAACTACAGCCTGTTTCCCTCAAGTGAAAAATACGAAAAAAACACATCAGATGCTCGCTTTCGTGATCCTCCTTTTTGAAGTAACAACAACTCTCGCAGCTCGAGTGAATACATCTATGAAAGCTTCGATGACAGAACATGAAAGGAGGGTTTGCACGGATGGAAACAGCAGACTCTCCCCTGCAGACTTGCTTTGTTGGCCTACTGATGTGATTGTTGCTTTTCTATAATAGCTGCAGTACAATTTAAAAACTTGTCATCTGATCCCCTGCTAAGCCACACACACACACACACACACACACAAACATGCACATAAACACGTATGACGATAAAAGGACACCTGGATTTGACGCGATCGTGATCTTGTGTCTGTCAGTTCCACAAACATTAACAGCAAAAGTGTATTTTCAACATTTAGCTGCAAAACTCGGCCGTCAGAAAATAAAATCTTGTAACTTCTTTGTATCCTTCGTTTGAGGTAGAGGGGGGGGTGGATGTATTTGACGACGGTACTGTTTGATGGTGCAATTGATGAGAAAGTTCTGAAGAAAGTCCCAAAGCCTCAGAGGAATTTGATTACCTCCATCCATTATCTGCACAGTGAGCAATCGCGAAGCTCACCATCTGTCATCCGTTTCATTTGCATCGTCAACACCTGCCCTGCCTGTTTATGCCTTCACATTTTTTATAAGCTGTCTTTCATGGCGGGGAAAAATGTTGACTTTTCCTTCTAAATACATTAATTCCACAAGTTCAAAGAACATATTGAACGCAAACAACTTGGTTTATATCTGATAGAATATGGGAAACTCTCCTCTTTTTATTGCTGCAGATTTAAAATTTTAAAAAAAATGCATTCAAGCTGCTTTCACAGCTTAGTGAACAATAAAGTGTTTCATTTCATGGATAAATTGCTGCAAGAGATAGATAGATAGAAAGAAAGAAAGAAAGAAAGAAAGATAGATAGATAGATAGATAGATAGATAGATAAATAGATAGATAGAAAGAAAGAAAGATAGATAGATAGATAAATAGATAGATAGATAGATAGATAGATAGATAGATCACTCAATTTCCATATTACACATACACACACCCCATCCTCCTGTTTGTTACGAACGCATTGTGCTGCATACTCTCCCTCCCTCCCTCCCCCATCCTCCCCCATCCATCCATCCCGTCTCCCATATCCCCAGGTGGTGCCGACGGCTGCGGGGCCCATTAGCGACAGAATTCCTGCCTCCAGCAGGCCATGCGTGTCCCGAGTGACACATTTTTGGACCGGCACCAAGAATCCAACCCTCCGCAGACAGCTCACTTCCCTCTGCAGTCACCACAGTATGTGCATGTGTGTGTGTGCGTGTGTGCGTGTGTGTGTGTGTGTGTGAGGGGGAGAGGGAGGCCTTGCGAACACAGCATGAGTCCCACAGGAAATGCTTGAAAGGCAGTATGGGACAGATTGGTGATGGCGCAGAATGGACTAGAATACTAAAAAGAAACGCGAAGATCTTCTACAGTAGAGAGATCATACTTGGATAAGATGACTCTCCATGCCAGGTTGGGACATTTGCTACAGACCACAAAAATCTCCCAATGTGCATCTGCATGTCTTACAATGTAAACTGCACAGTATAGTACTCTCTTCTGTAAAAAAAAGAAAACACATTTAATTGGATTTTGCTGATGCACATTGTTGTTTGTTGCCAGCTGATGCTTGTGTACCAAATGTTATTTTACAGACAAATCCTGCTCAGTGAAGAGAAAATACTTCAAAATGAGATTTTTTATATTAAACTTTGCCTCCATTGCACTCAATGAAAGGTGGCACTACAGTGGTTACCTCATCTGAATTGAGTGATATTTGATGGTCGATCAAGATTCTTATTAATCATAAGGAGGAGTGATTATGAAACAATACGTTAATAGTTAAGAAAGAGCAGTAAGTCCTTTTAGTATCGATATTATGAATGGATTCTTTCTCCATACTAATAGATACTTAATTATGGACCTAATGACTCCTCACAAAGCGCTATATAATTAGTCTAGATGAGCCGAGAAAGTTCCTACTTGTTCTTACATGTTTAATGTTGGTGATTTCTCATTTCCAAATGGGAATGTGGTGGATGGTGGTAGAACATTAGTGTCAGTGGAGCTTCGGAAAGGTACTGATGTCTGTCTGTCTGCCTATCTGTCTATCTATCTATCTAACTATCTATCTATCTTGTCACAGCCCAAGCTCAGTGAGCTCGACAAAGACATAAGATTTAATGTAATTTAAACCATATTTTATTTGAAACTAAGACAAAAACATGATAAAGGAATCTGTAGTCTGTCAGTGGTGTCTGTGATAGTGAAGCGCTACCCTTGGCGTGGCACACTGCCCGAAATTACCTGCGAGCGCGGCACTAAAAGTTAAAATTATTTCAATTTTGACCTTGGTTGCCACTGACCTTTCAAAGCGCAACCAATGAGATAACAGCTGCAACTGTTGTTGCCTAGAAACACTGAATGGCGTTCCTACCGCATGTTTTGATGATACCTGCGCTGAGCTTTGCCTCTGCAAGGCCCAACCTCGCGGTGAGTAAGTGAAGAGGAAATTTCTTACCATGTTAAGGCAGCCTAAATACCCTCGGTCCAGCCTGCCCAGGAGCAAGACATCACGTTAGATGGCTCTGCCCATCTCTACCGGCAGGCAAGCTGCAAAAGGAAAAACACAACACAGCAGGAAGAGCACTGACAGGGTCAGAGGCCATCTCTATCTGTCTGCCTTCCTACCTTCCTACCTACCTATACCTATGTGTAATTTCTTCTAACTCTAACACCCAATACGTAGAAAAGTATTGAAGTGGTAATCCTCCCATTTGCCACAAACTTGGACTTGCACATTTCATGAAGGTGACAAAAAAATAATGATAGAGAAATTTACAAATAAACAAAGTATGTTTTCATACAGGGTCAACGTGATCTCATAGGCGTATAAATAACACACCACTTTTAAGGACATTCCGCGTGTCATGATACGCATTTTCACTGTGAAACAGTTTTTTCGTGTGTCATCTATCACCAAATCGTTAACGTGAAACGGTCGCGGTTTGTTATTTTTAGGCAAAAAAAACATTTAGTAAAGCCTCAGACATACTTTGCATGTTCTGTTTCAATTCATACTACAATTGGGGGTTCGCATCGGTCTGGCGTTCCACGCATGCGCATTTCCCAATCCAGACACCACTCCAATTGGTAACTGCAATGCACCGTAACATTGTTTGCCAGGAGTTCAACACCATTTGGCTTTGACAAATTATATTAATTTGCCTCTCTGTTGTCTCAAAACAAGCATCCACTTTGTTATCTTCTTATTCTTCTTGGCAAATGATCGAGCTAGAGGTGCATACGTCACCAACTGGACTACGGAGCGAAACTGGAGCATGCCCAGTCGACGCCCTTGCTATTGTCACAGTTTGGAGAGCAGAACAGAGAGGGACGACCTGAACACAGACATAAGCAGGCTGAGAGTCCAGAATGCAGGCAGGTAACGGGCAGACAAAACTCCATGAATGACGAAAGATGCACCAACAAAAGAAAGAGGCTACAATAAACAGTGAGACTAATGGGGAAGTGGGAACAGGTGAGCAGGAGGTCCAAGGTGGTGATGTCCAAGATCAGCGCTGACCCTCCCAGACATGGGTGGATGATGACATTTACATCATGCAGACCAAAGCTGACCCTCACGGACACGGAAGGTATGAATTTGCCTTTAGGTTTAGGAAAAACATCACGGTTGGACTTAATGTACGTAAACAACATCCAACACAGTTTACAGTAAACAGTACATAGACATAATTTTCCATTTTTTTTATGAGGCTCAGCACGACTTTCAACAACTTATTTTTTTGTCTCATGAAAGTCGCTCAGAGGCGCATGAAGACAAAAAAGTTTAACTGCCAGATATATAATTACCCGAATCTTCTGCTCTGCTTCCACATCATTGGGCCCATAGAGCAGGCGCACGAGTGTTTCCTTTAACTCCGCCTCCCAGCTGCGGTCTGGGTCTCATTCACATGAACGGAGGAAAGAACATATTGGCTATTAGTGCATTTTACAACTTTTTCGACCCAATTTAAATGAGGGCTATTCAAGTGTTCGTAATAGGAAGTTGTTTTACCTAAAAAAAATTGCCGTTGAGTTACAGACATCTCTTTCCCAATGTAATGCTATGGGAAAAAGTATTTTTGGGCCCAATGGCATCACATGACGGGCACGGAAGTTGTAATTCCACTGTTTGGCCACTATTGGCTTCAAAGCCCAATGCTCTTCACGGGGGCTTGGGCCCATAGAGCAAGCGAACTAGCATTTCCTTTAGGTTTAGGCATGATGAGTGAGATTAGTTAGGTTAAGGGTAAGAATATCAAGATGAGTCAACCAGAGGCATAGTAGGGCGTGTCATGCCTTCATCATGGTAGGAAAATATATATTGCAACCAGGAAGGTCCGATGACGTCATTTTGCATAGTAATTAGCCATTTGCTACTGTTCATGATAACGGGCTGTTGGGATATTTTTCGGACTATTGGGGTTTCAGAATAATGGACCGTCGGAACAATGGCACCCTGCTTTCAATGGAAAAGAGTTGGCAACGCTAGGATGCATTTTTTCGGTCGGATGATTTTTTAAATCTAGCGTACTCTTGCTAGTTTCTTAAGATTACCAACCCTAGCTTTAATGAATGTAAGGAAAATTTAAAAAAAGATTTATCTATTTTGCATCAATTTATCAATAAAGCAAGCACCTATTGTCCACTAAGTTATGGACTAGCTAACGAGCTATTCAGCCATCAGATAATTTCTATAAACAGATCCTCCATTCATGAGATTTTGGCATCGGAAGCGTTTTGGTTTCCGTTTGTAGTAGTACTGACCAATCACGTTGGAACAGACTTTGGTTGAATGCAGGTAAACGGTCCATGGCCGAACCGATGACGACGATTTAACTTTTTATTGTTTTAGCTTGTAAACTGGCTACTTACACGTCGTCTCTCAACTCTAACTCCACATCTCAAGTATCTCAAGTTGCTAATCGGACTGCAAACAACAAGCAGCGCACGGAAAAGAAAGTCTTGGCTTGGCCACACTGGAACCCTAGAAATATAACCCTTGCCCCCAGAGGCTTATCTGTCGTCAGACCGATAGCTGATGGGTTCAGAGATTGTCTATCCAGCTACCAGAGACAGGAATGTCAATTCATCAATTCATCCATGAAATGAGACACTTAATTGTTCACTTAACTGTGAAAGTGTATCATAACAATATAAACTCAATTATAAACCAAGTTGTTCATGTTCAATTTATTCTTTTAACTTGTGGAATTCATGTATTTAGAAGGAAAAGTCAACATTTTTTTCCCTGCCCTATCTATCTATGTATCACACACCACAGTGTAGTCATGGCTACCACATGCTCATGTTCACAGACGAGGGAATCGATACCACTTCACCCAGTAGCACCCGTGTCTCTCAGTGTGCCCTGAAATAGGGTGTTGCTGGGGTGTCAGAGGATCACACCCCTGTATGCCTCCCACCTGCTCCAAAAGCCAACCTATACTCTCTCATATTGTAGCCAGTAGCCACACACACACTTCCTCACACACACATACGTGCACACACCCAGTTGGAGCAGACAAAGAGCACAACGCACAAAGGTGATGTAGTGACAGATGCTCCTGTCACATACTTAGCATATCTCCACCTCCAAAATAGTGCAACTGCAGGAGCTGGTCTGACTCTCTCGTTCCACGGAAATCAGGACTCCTGTTTCACAACTCATTAATTTCCCCCGACGGATAAAAGCAGCTCTTAAACCACAATCCTTCACCCAATATTTATCCAATCTGACCAAATATTATAATTAATGCCTCTGTCTCTCCTCTCTCCTTCAGGCCAATATATTCCCCTCATCTTCCTCCCTCCCACCCTCTCTAACCTCTCAGTGCCAAGTTCACAGATAGAGAGAAAGTACTTCCTGTGAGAGGCCGGGCCGGCTGCCAGAGAGACTGATCCACCAATCTGACACGTTAATGAGATCCTGGCCCATAGTACTGGAGTGTCAGGCCTCCTCTGCTGCAGCATCAGCCCTGCCGTGACCTGCAACACACACACGTCTTTACTCATATGTGTAATTTTTTCACACATGCGCCCACACGCACAGAAATATAAGCATAAATGAATGTGAGTGAGTCTCTCCTCCACACACACGTTGAGAGGGGGGGGGTTCAGCTCCTTAAATCTGTCTAATTAAAACACCAAATCCCTCTACTCCCCTCACCCACCAACCCAATCCTCACTTCCAAGCCACACACACACACACACTCGCACCCCACCCTCCTCCATCCCCACTGCCACCACCCTCGATTCCGCAGGAGAAATGATTATTAGGAATTTAATGGGGGAACGTTTCCCATCCCACACCATCTGGGGCTTGGGAATGGCACGAAATTTGAGGATGCTTGCCGACGTGGCGGGGAACATTATTTTCATTTTTTTCTTGACTGGTGCTCGGATTTTCAGACATTGCATGGAAAAAGGCTCCTGATTACAATAAATTACCATAATATATCACAAAATAAAATAGATATAAAGATGCAGTTGTGTTATAAGTGATTGCACAAAACTTTTTTCAACTTCCGAGGTGTCCTTCTGCAACTACGTCCCTATAGAAACACGGTGTTTGTTTTGCACTAATTACGACACAACATCGCGGATTGCAAATTCACCTCTATACGATATATATCCCCCATTCCTGTCCTTCACCTCCCACACAGAGCCGGGCCATATGCTCCCTTTCTCTCTCTCTCTCTCTCTCTCTCTCTCTCTCTCTCTCTCACACTATACTTCTTTCTCCCCCTCGCACTCTCTTTTCCACACAGATTAATGAGCTGCATGAATGTAGGGGTACGTGTACACGTTTGACCCCGTGCTAAACTGCTGCACGCCACCCTGTGGACCCTGTGGGCGTGAAACACCCCCACCCTTCCTCGACTCCTCCTCACCCTCGTCAGCCTCTCTGTGAGGCCCCAAGAGGGATCTAAATCTCCTCCGACAAACACACACATGCATACATATATTCACATACACACACACACACACACACACGCACACACACACACACACACACACACACACAGTAGAAAAAGCAGTATGATGACATGGTGAGAATTTTAGTGAATGGGATAAATAAGGCCTGGTGATGAAGGATGGGGGGCTAAAGAGGAGCTTTTAGGGCCCCAAAGGGACCTCCAGTAACCCGGTCTTCTAGTTTTATGATGATATAGAGGGAGAGAGGGATGAGTGAGGGAATGAAGATGAGAAAACAAGACCTTTTCTCAATAAAAAAAACCCAAAAAACTCAATGTTTCTTCTTATTTTCTTCTACAAGTTGAATTTGTGATTTCACAGATATTCCTGTCTTGGCAGCTGGAAACACAATTCACAAAAAGCAGCATTGATTTCTAAATCAGCACGAGTCCCAACACAGTTTGAAATTCTTTGCAGTTGCATCCACAGAAGAGGAAAAGGAGATGTTGTGCAATGTACGTGCTGGTTTTATGATCTCTAAAACGGATTCTTTCTTCCTACGAGAAGCTTCCATATAGGCTGAACTTTGTGTTTTCTGATTTTCCTTTTGCTGTTGTTGCTCTTTTAACTATCCACAATTACATTATAGTTCAAATGTTTGCAAAGCTTTTGCTTAATTTTATGTTCATCTGTAAAAAACAAATATGAAGATGTGATTTAACATTAGATTACAGATGATTTGCAACCCCTAATCTGCTGTCTAATTCAGCTTCTACAGAATTGAATAAATGCTGAAATAAGTTTCTTCTTTGACAGGACTTTAAAAATATAGTTTTTATGTTTTTTCAAATTGTCAAATATACTGTAGAGTCATGCACATGTGTTTGTCTCCCTCCTCTCTCTGAAGCTGCTGCATGTCATCCCCTCTTTCTCTCCCCCTTTCAGAACTATCACTGTCACTATCTATAAAGGCAAAAGCCCCAAAAATAACCTAAAAAAAATATATATATATAATTAAAAAAATACAGTCAGCTACAAGCCTCCAAGCCCCTTCTCAAACTCAGTTATCTGATTTTCCCATAGACCACACACTATTTCTCACGTCAGTCATCTCCTTGAACGTACCAAATACAACATTTTATAAAAAAGGACAATTGGTTCATTACAGACATTTGAGGGAAGTTGTTAAGGTTGTTTATGTCCTTAGAGGTTTTTTTGGGGTTTTTTTGCTGTTAACTTTAATTTAATTTTTATACAAGTGGCTGTATCGGCCATCAGAACTCCATCGGTCACAGCTTAAGCTTCTTTTGTTTTCTTCTGTTTTGCTTTATATGAATTGTCCTGTGTTGTTTTAGAATTAATTTATGAATTGGATTTGGATAAAGTTGGTACCTGAGCCAAATGTTTAAATCATCAGCATCTGTCATGTGTGCACTTATTCTTTCAACGTTTTTGCAATGATGGGAGTCTGGATCAAAAATGATGAATTTTGCTGTTTTCACCAGATTTTGAATGATGATGTTATATATGTATATATATAACATATACAGGAGAATGCAGTGCTTTTATAAGTGAAAGTGAAACACAAGCAGTGAAAGTATAAACCAGTTCATCCAGCCGGTGATCATCAACACCGATATAAACACAAACTAATTACTTTCTCCTCATCATTTCATTAACATCGACTTGATCTTTCTTCCTCTGATTATATGAGATTATAGTCCTGTATCCTTCCGCCCTGTAAACGGTGCGTAAAACCTTCACGAGTCACCTAATAAATAAAATATAGGTGTGTCATTTAAATGCGGATGTTTAGGACCGTGTAACGAGCAGGAAAGCAAAGTGAAACGGATTTATTTTTTTTAAATACTGAAAAAATAAACTTGTTTATTGTTGTCCATTTAGAGAGTTGGAGCAACTTTAACATCTCCTGGGAGATCCACTTGTCTCCTGACTGGGAGGACTGGGAGGACTGGGATCTCTGGCTGACACCCAACACCTCCTGGGCATGTTGGTCACAAATCAGCTGATCGACTGAAATGAAATCACATTATATCGACAAGCCTCTTTCAGATAAACAATATCAAAACTCTGCGTTAGATTTCCTCTCAGGTTTATGTTTTTAACTGTTTAATTAAAACTCTCAATTTAAGTGAAGCTAACACATTTGTATAGTAATGTAAAATGATTGATAAAATGCATTTGAAACTTAACATATTGTAAGAAAAAAAATAAGAAGTAAAAAAAGATATTCGCAACTTATGTTGCTATTTCAAAAGGCCTTGTATATCACCCAAAATTCAGAGGTTATGCAAGATTATTAAAATACAAAATAACTAAATAAATAAAATGACGCCCAGGGCGTTTTTTTTATCTTAATTTATTAATCTAACATTTTTTTTTCTTCCTACTGTCGATCATTTCCACAGAAAGCTGCAACATAACGCCTCTCACAGCCTCATTTTATTGCGACAAACACATCACAAAACATCAACACATTATTTCACGAATATTTCGATCCATAACGAGTTTTCAGGAGTGTGCGCGTGCGTGTATAAGAGAGAGAGAGAGAGAGTGTGCGAGCATGTGTGTGTGTGTGTGTGTGTGTGTGTGAGAGAGAGAGAGAGAAAGATAAATAAAAATGAAGAATATTATCCAATAATCATCCATCATTCGGGTAAAGTTACAAAATCAACAGAATTTATGAGAGTACAGTCACCAACATTGTGCAGAAATACATGAAGTGCATCACAGTTGCTCTTCAGCAGGAACAGGAAGTGTAAAAAGTTCACATCAAACGATCCAAAACTGTCATTTCGTTGCATATTGATGGTCATCATCTCTTTTTTTTTAAGGCATGTTGTTCAGTTTCAATATAGTTTTGAAACATTTTGTTCTACCTCACACAGAAATCCAATTCCCTTCCAGCTGCAGTGAAATATACAACAACATAAACAAACTTTAAATGTATGGGAATTCACATAAAAAAAAAGAAACACTTGAATTTTACAATATTTGTTTTAATAATATATTATCCACATTCAAATTGACGGACTTATAATAAATAAGCTTAAATAAATAAATAAATTACAATAATAATTTACATTCACCTCGTTACCACACTATTTACTCCAAAATACAAATGCATTTAGTTTTTAACTTTTTTTCCCCACAACTTCCTGTATTTATAGGACCAGTTCAGATGACATCATCATCAGGTCTCCTAAACACGTGCACATCTCCAAACTGGCTTTTTTTTAATATATAATTAATTTTGTGTAGTTGTCATCATTTTAATTAGATTATGAGAAACAACTTGTGAGAGGAAATAGACATATAGCATTTTTGTATAAGCAAAGATTGCATTTGGCTGCCTTGCATAGCTCAATTGACTTTTATTGCTAACCGACTGAATCTCTGTGAACTTCCAATCATGTCTCAGCAAAACTTCCCTGATGAGGTGAAACGTCTTTAGATTCTTCTTCTCCTGTTGTTTCATTTAGCTGATTTTTTTTTTATTTCTCCACGAAAAATCATTTCACTGACTGCTGGGAAACCTGATTTAAATAAATAAGCAGAAATATTCAATTAATTGTTCACTATATCATCTTAGTATACAGCCATTAACAAACACATACACTGTAAACAATTTGATCAAAACCTGCCTCTTTAACGAATTATTCTACATTTTGTGTTTTTTCCCACTGGAAACAAAATATGTGTATATCTTCTTTAAAATGAATCAGACTGAAATCATGTCATTTGTTTCCAAAGCAAAAATTGTTGACTTCTTTTTCTGCCTTATGTCGACACAAGATTTGAGAACAAGTGAAATCATCATATTTTGGAGACCATGTTTAAAAAAAAAAAAAAAAAACAAGACTGAATATTCAACACAAAAAACGACTTGTTAAAAATGGGCATTTTTTTGCAGTGCATTGCAAAAAAACGACAAATCATTTCAAAAAGGCACAATCCCATCCTCAACAGTCACCCAGCAAAAAAACGTATAGAGAAACATACAGGTGGAAGTCATCAGTAACTAAAAACTACAAGTCCCATGGTTGCATCCAACAAAGTGCTCTGTGGATGCATGTTTATTTCAAACTAAAACAATATGCACCCAACATGAGAACATCCCTCTCTGTTTTTTATCTTTTTCTCCCCCTCCTGGCATGTATTTTTTTCTGTTTGTGTTCACTGTATAATTGGAAACAAATTACAGACATTTATTTTGGGGATACAACATTTTCATGTTTTCTTTCTAAAAAAAATGTCATCCTTTTCCAATTATAAGTAGCTGTACATCAACTGTGTCTGGAGTCCATTTCGACATCTACAGGGGTGGGAAATTGCATCGAAACTTGAACTTTGTCCAGCTTGATTGATTAATTAATTGTGGAAAGAGACACATACACTGTAAACAATTGGATCAAAACCTGCCTCTTTAACGAATTATTCTACATTTTGTGGTTTTCCCACTGGAAACAAAATATGTGGCAGTGAGCCATCACATCTTCTTTAAAATGAATCAGACTGAATTCATCTCATTTGTTCGCAAAGCAAAGTCTTATGGTCGATTTGAGAACAAGTGAAATCATCATATTTGGAGACCATGTTTAAAAAAACAAAAAAAAAAACAAGACTGAATATTCAAACACAAAAACGACTTGTTTAAAATGGGCATTTTGTTTGCAGTGCATCAACTGTGTCTGGAGTCCATTTCTACATTTGTGTTTTTTCCCACTGGAAACAAAATATGTGGCTGTGAGCCATCACATCTTCTTTAAAATGAATCAGACTGAACTCATCTTATTTGTTTTCCAAAGCAAAAATTGTTGACCTTTTTTCTGCCTCATGTCGACACAAGTGAAATCATCATATTTGGAGACCATGTTTTAAAAAAGAAAAAGAAAAACAAGACTGAAGATTCAAAAAAAAAAAAAACGAATTGTTAAAAATGGGCATTTTTTTTTTTGCAGTGCATCAACTGTGTCTGGAGTCCATCTGCAGGGGGAGACAATTGCATCGAAACTTGAACTTTGTCCAGCTTGATTGATTAATTAATTAATTGTGGAAAGAGCCATTAACTTCCCCTTATGTCGACACAAGATTTGAGAACAAGTGAAATCATCATATTTTGGAGACCAAAGAAAAAACAAGACTGAATATTCAAACACAAAAACGACTTGTTAAAAATGGGCATTTTTTTTTTTTGCAGTGCATCAACTGTGTCTGGAGTCCATGTCGTTCCACTCTCAGACATCTGCAGGTGTGGAGAAAATTGCATCGAAACTTGAACTTTGTCCAGCTTTGATTGATTGATTAATTGATTAATTGTGGAAAGAGCCATTAACTTCCCCTTGTGCTTGGAAGGCCTGGCTGCGGACGTGCAGGTCGTATGGGAACCGGCCCTCTGGGGCCACGCGGTACATGGAGTTGTGCGCGAGAGCCGCGCGCCCTGGCGCACCGCAGTAGCGCATGCCATAGTGTCCGCCTGCTTTACCGTAGTCTGGCGGGTCGTCGTGTTTGAGGGAGAAAATCCCGTTAAAGTTCATCGGGGGGCTCAGCTGGCCGTCGAAATGCGGACTGCCTCCCTCTGGAGACGGGTTCTCGTAGTAGGGCTCGTAGTTACCACCGTAGCTGCTGTAGTGTCTGAACGGCTTGCTGCTCGTGTCCAAGCTGCTCGCGCTGTGTCCCGGAGGCGTGTGCACGTCTGAGCCCGGGTACGACGGGTACATGGCGTCGTAGGGCGACCTGCCGGAGAACATCACCTCTCCGTTGTGATCCGTGAGGAAATTCCTCGCGTTCAGCTGCAAACAACCGGCCACCAAGTTGGTGGTGGGCTGAGATAATCCTTTGCACAAAGTCTGCACGAATGCAAGCAGGTCCGGTCTCTTCCCAGCACTCAAGGTCTCCGACAGAGCCCAGATGTAGTTCTTAGCGAGTCTGAGCGTCTCAATCTTGGAGAGTTTTTGAGTTTTGGAGTAGCACGGCACCACCTTGCGCAGGCTCTCCAGCGCGTCGTTGAGGCCGTGCATCCGGCTGCGCTCCCGGGCGTTGGCCTCGTGGCGACGCACCTTAGACCGGTCATGCTCCTTGCCACGCTTCTTCCGCGGGCCTCTCTTCTTAGGGAGCTCGCTGTCATCCTCCAGATCCCTCTCCTCCTCCTCCTCCTCCTCCTCCAGCTCCCTGTCGGAGATGTCGTCCTCGGCGTCCCTCATGTCGGAGTTGGACCTGTCCAAATGGTAAATGGTAAATGGTAAATGGGCTTGCATTTATATAGCTGCTTTTTCTAGTCTTCCGACCACTCAATGTCAGTATTCACCCATTCACACACATACATGCATTGATGTCAGAGGCAAAAGTTGTTGACTTTTTTTTTTGTTTGTTCTGCCTTATGTCGACACAAGATTTGGGAACAAGTGAAATCATTTATATTTGGAGACCAAAGAAAAAAAACAAGACTGAATATATATATAACCTGCCTCTTTAACAAATTATTCTACATTTGTGTTTTTTTGTGGCACATCTTCTTTAAAATGAAATCAGACTGACATTTGTTTCCAAAGCAAAAGTTGTTGAC